>NW_006922331.1:550876-554637 GCF_000298275.1 Orycteropus afer afer
GGAGACCCTGTGGGCAGTTCCACTCTGTCCTCTAGGGGCGCTGTGGGTCAGAATGGACTCCACGCAGTGGGTGTGGTTTGGGCTTTGCTTCCACGAAGACTGACAGCCTGGGAGACCATACAGGGCAGTTCCACTCTGTCCTCCAGGGGCGCTGTGAGTGGGAATCGACTTGAGAGCAGAGAGTCTGCTTTGGTTTCACAGGAAGAAAAAGAAACAAACAAGGACCCGCCCTGAGTTGCGGACAGGAAGCCTGTCCCTCCGGCGTCATCCCCTCGTCCACGGCTCAGTGCAGGACAGGCCCCCTTCTTGTCAACTACAGAGGAGTCCTCAGCCACACCAGGACTCAAGGTCTCCCACAGGCACTGCCACTACTTTTTCCTTTTGTGTCTCCTGTTTGCCTTCAATTTGAATCTTCTTTTCCCAGTTATTATAAAACATACCACTACGTAAAGCAATTTAATGATTTATTTTTTGGTGGCGTAGTGACTAAGGCATTTGACGGCTAACCCAACAGCCACTCCTCAGAAAGAAGACTGGGCAATCTACTTCCGTAGAGATACCACCTCAGAAACCCAAGGAGAGGTCGCTGTGAGGCCAAAATTGGCATTTCATGAACCTCTATTCTTGTTTTAAAAACCAACATCAAGGATGTCCCAGCATGTCTCCTCAGGGGAGATCCTTACTGTCCCTAAAATCCCGGTTTCCTCATCTGGGAAACGGAGCCAGTAACAACACCCATTATGGGCTGCTGAGAGGGTTAAGTGAATGATGTCTCTCTGAAGTGCTCAGCGATTGGTCTGTTCACTCGCACCATCTACGTGTGATTGGTCTGTTCACTCGCACCATCTATGAGTGATTGGTCTGTTCACTTGCACCATCTATGGGTGATTGGTCTGTTCACTCGCACCATCTATGTGTGATAGTTGGACAGCGAATAAGGAGGATCGAAGAGCTGATGCCTTGAACCGTGGTGTTGGTGAAGTACAATGAACGTACCATGGGCTGCCAGGAGAACAAACCCATCTGTCTTGGAACCAGTAAAGCTGGAATGCCTCTCAGAAGCAAAGATGGTGAGACTTCATCTCTCACACTCTGGTCATGTTGTCAGGAGGGACCTGTCCCTGGAGAAGGAGACCATGCTTGGTAAAGTACAAGGTGAGCAAAAAAGAGGAAGACCCTCCATGAGATGGGCTGGCACAGCACCTGCAACCGCGGGCCCAGGCAGAGCAGGGACTGTGAGGCTGCCACAGGACTGGGCAAGGCTGCATTTGGTTCTCTGGTGCATGGGGTCACTATGAGTAAGGACCAACCCCAGCACAGCACTCGGCCGAGTTCCAGCAAGCCATAAAGGCGAGACAGACACCAGCTGTCACAGGTGAAGGAAGCGTTACCTGCAGGCCCCGGGCGTGGCTACTGCTTTATTAAGATAATCACATCCTCTCCAGAGACGTTTGTAAGAGAAACACTCCATAAGGAATGAGTAACGATGGTTTTCACTACTTACATTACATTATACCATGGCACAGGAGGTCAACAAACAGCACCAGCTCCTGGTGCCATCCTACTGAAAACTACAGAGCAGCAAAGGGGGCAAGCAGGCGCCCGGACTGCAGTCCTGCCGGCATGGCCTCGGGCGAGTCGTCCTCATGCGTGGCCCGGTTCCGGATGAAGCGCTCTGTTTCGGCGACACACACACTCTACGCCACAGCAAGCAGTACAGTGAACTGCTCAGTAGGGGGCTTCCAGCCCTGGTCTTTGTGACTCCCACTGGATGACAGAGGTGCTGGCAGGGCAGGGTCCACATAGGTGTCCCTATTGGCCGAGCTAAAAGAGCTCGGTAACACTTGCCCGAACAGGACAGAGGCCAGGCCGAGAGGCCGAGGGCCAGAAAGAGGCATGTCTGAGGGCACAGCAGAGGGGAGACTGTCCTGATCGAAGAACTGTATCCTGAGTGTGTTCCTGAACCTGAACTGTAACCTGTTACGTCCCTAATAAAGCCCGTAATTGTGAGAATGGTCTGAGTTCTGTGTGGCTGTTGCAGTGAATTATTGAACCCAGGAGAGAAGTAGAGAGGGCCGCGGGAGGGAAGGCTGGTGTCAGAGGTCTGACTCCGTCTCATAGGCGTCAACCTGGGGCTGCTACTTACAGTGATTCTGTCTCCCCTCGTGAGGTCAGAGGACGCTGCCTCCAGGCCCTTTTACAACACTGTGCACCTTCCAAGAGCAAAGTACTCATTACTGGGTTTCTTCTGCCACCACAATCCCACTAAAAATTCAAAGAGGGGCTGGGGCCCCAGTAATCAGAATCCATTCCTTTCTCCTATTCCACAAATTCCATGTTTAAAACCAACCCTCATGAAGGAGCAGTTAAGAAATCAAAGGACAACTGCAAATTTGCTGCAAAAGCCTTCTTTAAAGTGAAGAGCAAAGATGTGTCCTTGAGGACTACGGTGTGCCTGACACAAGCCATGGTGTTTTCAATCACCTCACATGAACGTGGAAGTTGGACAATGAATAAGGAAGACTGAAGAAAAGTTGATGCTTTTGAGTGGTAGTGCCGGCCATGAATGCTGAAAGTCCCACGGGCTGCCAGAACCAACAAATCTGTCCCGGAAGACGTGCAGCCAGAATGCTCCTTGGGAGTGAGAATGGCCAGACTTCGTCTCACCTACTTTGGTCATGTTGTCAGAAGGGACCATTCCCTGGAGAAGGATAATATGTTTGGTAAAGTGGAGGGTCAGTGAAAAAGGGGAAGGCCCTCAACAAGATGGACTGATGCATTGGAGGCAACAGTGGGCTCAGGTGCAGCAAGGGCTGTGAGGCCGGCCCAGGACCAGGCAATGTTTCACTGTGTTGTGTATGGGGTCACCGTGAGTCAGCGCTGACTACAGAGCGCCTAACAACAACAAACTCAAAATACGTGGGGATCACGTTCTATTGAAAATCAGGGACAGATTCAGAGCTGAAGGAATCACACAGTGAAGGGGAAACTGTAATTTAGAGAAACAGCCTCAGCACAGCCTCTCCCACAAAGGTGTAAGCAAACCACGCTGTGAGAGTCAACACGATACCCGAGCTGAACAGTAACGCCTTGCACCAAAAGGATTGTTCTAAACTTGGGAAGAAAACTATAAATCACAGGGTAACCTCTAAGAAAAATGATAAACCTTCACATCAAAAAAGAGGACCAGCATAAATATTCAGCAAATACAAAAACAACAGCAATGAAGGAAGCAATAACACAATTCATAAATAAAACGAGTTCAGCATAGAAAATTATATGGAACAAAGAAATCGACACCACCAAAAAGCACAAAAACGACAGCAACAAATTCATATTTGCCGATAATTACGTATCTGACAAGGGTCTTAACTCTAAGATTTACAGCGGAAGAGTAAATGACCAAACTATGGTACATACACATAATGGAACGCTATGCAGCACTAAAGAATAATGTAGAGTCTGCAAACACCACATAATATGGATGAACTTGGAGGACATCATGCTGAGTGAAATAAATCAATCACAGAAGGACAAATACAGTATTAGTTCCTTGTTATGGAGGGTGAGGGAAAGGTTTATATAGGGTGGGAAACTTTGTTGGTTGCCAGGGGTGGGAGGGAAGGGTGGGAATACTGCAAAAAATATGCATTGACCCATGTCACTTTGTTGTTGTTGTTGTTATGTGCCGTCGAGTCAAACCCGACTCATAACGACCCCTCCTTGGGTTTCCGAGGCAGTATCACTACGGAAGTAGGATT
>NW_006922331.1:555017-556313 GCF_000298275.1 Orycteropus afer afer
GTTCAGAAGGATGCTTTCACCTACAGTATGTTCTAAAGGCCCAGGACTGCTGAGGAGAAGCTAAGCCTCATGGGTGCAGGTCCGGTGCGTGGGCCCCGGGAGGAGCTTAGTCTGAGTCCACACCCAGAAGCCCAGCACTGCTCAGTGCTTACCAACGAAAAGGTACACTCTCAAAACACTTATTTTTATTATGACATGGTATTGACTCGTTCTCTGAGACAGGGTCCATGTTTTGCCACATTTTGAAACTGTACGCTGGGGTGGGATTATCATCTAAAGTCTACGTTTTACGCGGCTTCTTACCTGCCTCACGAATCAGGGAAGCAGTGTCCCTTGGAGGAAGGCTGGCTTCGGGCCCGCCCCTCCGCGCCCACCACCTCCTGGAAGGACCTTCCCCTCCTCGGGCGGCCCTCCTCTGTCAGGGGCAGCGCAGGGGGCCAGGCCGTGCAGAGGCGTCTGCGCCCAGTGGAGCCGGAAGTGAGCACTGAGCAGAAGACCGGCCGGCCCGACACAGTCCCCAGGGAGGGACGGGGCCAAAGGCCAGATGGCAGTGGAGCGGGACAAACAGTGGAGCAGGAAAGATAAAGCCCCTTTCAGGACTCTGGCGTTGTGAGCGGGAGAGCCCAGAGTCATGGGGGGCGGGGGGCGGGGGCGGGGACCGGAGCCGTGGAGAGCGAGCTGCGAGCAGACGCCCAGCGCGAGGGCTCCTCGGCCAACGCCAGCCCCCGGGGCTCTCTGCATCAGCCAGGGATCAAGCAGGGAGAGAGACAAGGGGCTGGCCCAGAGTCCCAGCTCTTCCCGCTAAAACCTAACTCAAACCCGCTGCCGATGAGTGGACCCCGATCCTGTGACCCCACGTGTGCAGAGAACAGCTAGGCTCACAGGGTTTCAAGGCAGTGACCTTTCAGGAGCAGATGGCCAGGAATTCCTTCCCAGGCTCCTCTGGGTGGTCAGTCGTCAAGCCGTCGGCCGTTATTACTAGTACCCAAAGTCCCAAAGGTCACCAGGCAGCGGTACTCTGTTCCTACGTCACTGGCTACAGAAAAGCAAACCCCCCACCCCCCAAGAAACCACCCACTGCCATCAAGTCAATTCTGACTCCAGTTACTCCCACTGGGTTTCCAAGATAATAAATCTTTAGGGAAACAGATTGCCTCATCGTCCTTCCACAGCGCAGCTGGTGGGTTTGAACCACTGACCTTCTGGTTAGCAGTCAAATGCCTTAGGCACAGAGCCACCAGAGCACCTCCCAGGAAAGCCCATTTAGGCTAATTTACAACTGCTCTGGTTCCTGCA
>NW_006922331.1:556593-557789 GCF_000298275.1 Orycteropus afer afer
GGGGTCAGTCCATCTCGTGGAGGCCTTCCCCTTTTTCAATGACCCTCCACTTCACCAAGCATGATACCCTTCTCCAGGGAAGGGTCCCTTCTGACAACACGACCAAAGCAGGTAAGACGAAGTCTGGCCATCCTCGCTTCCAAGGCACAAAACGCCTGATCTCACACCCAGGCCCCTTCCCAGTTCCCTTCTGGGGGAGCTCTTCCCTGACTTTAATAGAAGCTGTTGGAAAGGCCCTCAGGCTAATGACAACACTTAGATTCCAGACCGGTGACAAGGGCAGGAAGGGACAGCCTGAAAGAGTGTCTGGCCACACTACACAAATGAGTTTTCCAGATTTTGTCTAAAACAAAGTAGTTTCCAAAGTCCAAAGTGCCAGGAGGTAGGAGATGTGGGGCCTCCTCTGACCACTGCCTCCACAGTCAGGTTCCTGAACGTTCCCAGAAGGTGGATGGACATTCCAGACCCCGTCAGGCCCCAGGCTTCTGCTCAGACTTCCGGCAGGCCACTCCAAACGTGGACAACACAACTCTCACCACACTTGCTGTTGGCCGTACTGCTGCTGACAGACGTCAACACGGCCCACATTTATGGGTTCGCCAAACTCAGACCCAAACTACAAGACGAAACGTCGTCTTGCGTATTCCACTCACGACTCGGGAGCACCGTGGTCAGTGAACTCCTTGGTGTGGCTTCTCCAGCCACAGTCTTTGTAACTCCCACCAGAGTACTGGGTGGGACCACGCACATGAGGTGCATAGAACTCTGATGTTGGGATGGTTAGTTCCGTAACGCTGCCAGGCTCAGAAGGAGCCCTCCTAGAGGCAGAGGGGGCTCTCACTGCCAGCAAGAGAAGGGCTGGAGGCGAGGTGGAGCGCGTCCTTGGGCGCGAGATCCCTGGGCCAGACCTCCTTGGCAGAGACGCCCCTGCAGACAGATGCCCCGGCAGAGATGCCCAGCAGAGAGACACAGCAGTGGACTCAAGAGGGAGGAGACACAGTGGCGGGCTCACCCAGCCCACGGAGGCTTGGTGACGAAGCGGCGTGCACGGTGTCCCTAACCACAGAGCTAAAAGAGCTTTGTAACACTTGCCCAAGCAGGGCAGAGGCCAGGCCAAGAGGTCAAAGGCCAGAGAGAGGTGTCTGAGGGCACAGCAGAGGGGAGACTGTCCTGATCGAAGAATTGTATCTTGAGCA
>NW_006922331.1:559154-559735 GCF_000298275.1 Orycteropus afer afer
TTCCTGTTTTTTGCCAAACACTGTTGCAGGGATTTCCCCAACAAACCCCACCCTTGTGAGCATGGTCTGTGAGTTCTAGTGGCCACTGCAATGGATTATTGAACGCAGCACAGCAGGGACAGTTAGCGTGAGAACTGGTACAGAGGTGGGAAGGTGGCGGCAGGTCTGACCCTGGCCTCGTATGAATCAGCGTTGGGCTGTTGATGTTGACCTTTCTCCTGGGGAAGTCAGAGGTCAGACGCCTGCGCCACACCCATTTTACAACTAGACTGCACAGCACTATTAATGTAAACTTATGAATTAAATTAGTTCCATAAACGGGTGTGGTGGGGACACTCCCACTCTGTCACAGAGGATCGTTTTGCACAGTATAGCAATCAAATCTCCAGTCAGGTTTTGACCTGAACAGCAAACAGGGAGCAGGCCGCGCTCAAAGGCAGAATCAACTCGAGGGCACACACAATGACAACCCAGGTCACATTCTATTCTGTAAATTAGACCTTCACAGGTATTACTTCCTACCCAATGGACAGTCACTTTCTTAAACTCATTTAACAACCAGGAAAGTTGGAAGTAAAAAG
>NW_006922331.1:560701-561884 GCF_000298275.1 Orycteropus afer afer
GGTTCAAACCCACCAGCCACTCCTTGGAAGGAAGATGGGGCAATCTACTTCCGTAGTGATACTGCCTCGGAAACCCAAGGAGGGGTCGCCATGAGTCCACAGCATGTATTTGATCTCCTTCACAGCAAAAAGCCCAGGGGCATCTCCTACACTCCCGGGCAACAGAACCAGAAGGGCCTGGCCCTTTCTTGTTTCTGAAAAGTCACAGTGAGTGCCAACCTTTGCTTGCCTTTTGCAGCCAGTACATGTACTCCCACCAAAACCGCACAAAAGGTACTCAGATTGAACACCAAGAAAGAATGTGATTAAAAAAAAAAAAAAAAAAAGACAGTCCTTCAATTGCATAAATTTGGTTTTCTGAAAACCTCTGTGTTGCTGCGCTGGTCGCTGGGGAGTCGATTCCGACTCACCGTGAGCCCGTCTGTGTGCTCCGCAGGGTTTTCAAGGCTGTGACCTTTTGGAAGCAAACTGCCAGGCGCCGCTGGTGGATTTGAAACGCCAACCTTTTGGCTGGTGGTTAAGCAATTAACCACATGTACCCCCAAAAACAAAACCACAAAACCACTGCCGTGGAGTGGGTTCTGACCCACAGTGCCCCTAGAGAACAGAGTGGAACTGACCCAGAGGGTCTCCAAGGCTGTCAGTCTTTATGGAAGCCGATTGTCTCATATTTCTCCCTCGGAGTGGCTAGTGGGTTCAAACCACCGACCCTCTGGTTAGCAGCCCAGCACTTAACCACAGCACCACCAGAGCTCTTCTGTGCACCCCAGGGACCTAAGACTCCCCATCCTGTCCTTGTGTTTCTCATTACACTAAGGCCCACTCAACATCCCATTCACGATGGACATGGGCTGGTGGACGGGGCCCACAGTCTCCAAGGTTCGCTCTGTAGTGAAGGCCCCTGGTCTAAGTGGAGGGGCCAGAAACATCAGCACGGAAACTGGTGAGAAGACCTGGTTCTGCCCCTGGCTGAACAGGACTCTGCAGGCCAAGGGTCATGACCTGCTCAAATTGGCCCCTCACGTCATTGCCAGACCTGCACTTTGCAGATGAGGAAATGAAGGTCCCAGGAGGAAAGCTGACCCCAATTCGGGAAGTTGAAGACACTCGGCCACGCGCCTCTACCGGGCTGGGCCATCTGCCCAACAAGGCCAAGTTCGCCATGTGACTTCAGTGTGTCTAT
>NW_006922331.1:562189-563571 GCF_000298275.1 Orycteropus afer afer
AAAAAAAAAAAAAAATCAGCTGTCATGGATTGAACTAAGTCCCCAAATGTGTGTGAACTTGGCTGCGTCACACAAAGTCAGAGGCTTGGCAGCTACCTGATGACGTATGTGACAGTTACATAATGATGCAATCATCCCCCATGACATAATCTTAAGTGATCAGCCAATGAGGTGTGAGGATGCAACACCCTTAATCAGGTCACAGACCTGGGCCCGTCTAAGGGTGTGGCCTGCAGGACCTATAAGTTACAGAGGATAAAAGGAGAGGGTCCTACCACCACCAAGAAGGAAGAGCGGGCAGAGGAGTGGGTCCTCTGGACCCGGGGTCCCTGCACTGGGAACCTCCTAGACTCAGGAGATACAGAGAGAAGACCTCCCCTAGAGCCCCAACTCTGAATTCAGACTTCCCTCTAAACAGTGAGAAAATAAATCTGATTGTTAAAGCCACCCTCTTGTGGTATTTCTCTGATTGCAGCACTACTAAGACAGGTGCCTAACACAGAACTACAACAGCCACCCTAACAGTAATGGTTCACCTGACCAACACCAGTAACTGAATCATTGGAAATACAAGATGGGCAGGGCCCCGTCAGGTAACAAGGGAGCCTCCACCTCGAAGGAAAACCACTGCTGAATGACACACCCGAGACATCCAAGTTTAGAACAGGAATTCCGATAACCTTCACCTTCACCAGCCGGGGGCAGGGACCGGTGGCCACTTCCTGGGCACGGATGATGGGCAGCACTTTGCACCAGGCCGCTCCCTCCCATACATGGCGGGGTGCGTGAAGGATGTCCCAACTAGTGGGGGTGCACACAACACACAGACGTGCAGGGCGCTACCCACAGCTCTCAGCTCGCTGACACACTGTACTGGGCACTCAGACATTGCAACGTTCCCCGAGACACTCAGTGACAAAGCCTTTCTACGCAAAAAAGTCACTTACTGCCAATGAGTGGCAAACAAATCACTGTGCACCCCAGTCTGAATGCACAAGCAACTAACGCACCCCTGCCAGCTCCCCGAAGTCTTTGAAGACAGCTCGTGTCCACTAAAGAGGATACGCTCACGGAGGAAAAACGACTGATCAGCCAATTCTTTACAGAAAAAAGCTGCATCTAGATCAACGCCCTACTTCTCCTTCCCCCATGGGCCCTCCTGTACTGCCCGATTCACAGTGTACTGTACTCTTATTTACTGTGATAAAATACAACAACAGCTGCCACGTCAGTGTTCACCTGCACAGCCGCCCTACGTTCCCCACGCCGCCCAGCAGCCCCATGAAGCCTCGGCTTGTGGTGTGCGTGGTGTGCACGCCCGGCTCCTTTCACAGCGCTTCCCTTCCCCGTGCACTGCAGACAGCGTGCTTTACAAATGGAAG
>NW_006922331.1:565891-566527 GCF_000298275.1 Orycteropus afer afer
GGGCAGCAAACGTGGTTAGATTTTGAAATTATCAAAGTTTTTAAAATCCGTCCAAAACTCAAGAGACATGACCAAGGGCTGGCGAGACGACATCTTCCCGTCAGCCACATACAGCAGCAAGTGTGCGGGCACTGTCCCTGGGCCCCGTACGACCTGGCGAGTCATCCAAACCCCTGCATCGGAACGAACACGGGACTGCCGCTGGGCGTGTGGACAGCCTGGAACGACCTGGAAACCGATTCTTTTTCAGCCGTCTCCAAGGGCCCAAGAATTCATTAGGACTTTCACTTAATGACTACGCCTCCCAATGACTAGACTGGTGGAAACGCACCATGTCCCAGGCAAAACACCGGATTGTTTATATTCAAACGGATGCAATGGCTTGGCCTCTGGGAATTAAGCGGGTCTCAAAAAAAGGAGGTTTTCGCCGGCTCCGAGCGGGCTCCCAGCCGAGCAGGGCGAGGCGGGGGGCGTGGGCCCGGGTGACGCCAACAGGAGCCTCTCTCGGGGCAGGGAGAACGCAAAAGGGAGAGTTCTGGCCAGGGGCACCCAGCGGACCGGGGGCCCAGAATCTGCCCGGCGACTCACAGCCAGGGGCGGCCTGGGTCCGAGGGGAAGGCGCAGGCGCGGGAGGGA
>NW_006922331.1:566759-568153 GCF_000298275.1 Orycteropus afer afer
GAGGGGACGGCGCAGGCGCCGGCGGGGGGCCGTAGGGAACTGCGCAGGCGCGTGCCGCCGGGGTCTGCGAGGCCGTCCGGGCCTGGTCGGGCGGGAGCGCCAGGGAGACTCGGCCCCGCTGGCGCACAGAGAGGGGACCCGGCCCTTGGTCTTACCGCGCGGCGCCGCCTCGCTCGCTCGCTGGCTCCGGGCTGAGGCCGGGCGGCGAGCTCGCCTGGTGGCGGGGCCCGGATCCGCTGAGTCCGGCCTCAGGGTAGCAGCCAACCGCGCGGCGCCGCTCGCCGGGCCCGCCCTGCCTCCCTCGTGGCCCCCGCCCTCGGCCCGCCCCTAGCACGGCCCCTTGTTTGCCCCTCACGGCCGCCGCTGGCTGCGCAGGCGCCGATTTGGCCCCGCCCACGGTCCGTCGGGCACACAGGCGTTGCACTGGATCCGCCAGTTCCGCTCGCGGCCAGCTTAGTCCCGGGTCGCGCAGGCGCCCTCCTGCCCGTCCGTTGAAGGGTTTCACAGGCAGCCACTGCGCATGCGTCAAAGCTTGCGCAGGCGCTTCTGAAGGCAGGTGCTAATGGATACTGCGCTAGGTGGCACCGCCACTTGATGGGCGTGGTGGGCTATCAGCTGCCAAGGCTTTCTTCAACTACTACGTAACTCGTATTTGTAGTGTCAGGACGATGCTAACGGTTAGCGAGACAGTGGTGAGACAAACACACAGTCCTCCTGGAGATTAAGCGGGTTTATTCTGAGCAGTTATTCTACGTGCATATAGGGAGACTTTCTGATACCAGAAAAAGCAAATGCCTCAAAATACAAAGGGAAAAAAAAAAAAAAAAACTCACTGCTGTCGGGTCGGATCCGACTAGCAGCGACCCCTCATTGGGTTTACCGAGGCGGTACCTCTACGGAAGCAGATTGCCCAACTTTCCTTCCAAGGAGTGGCTGGTGGGTTTAACAGATGCCTTAAGCGCTCCACCACTAGAGCTCCCGCGCCTAAAATAGGCTAGTTACAATGAAGCTTATAAACAGAAGGGGAGGGAGAGGACTAGAGCTCAACCACTGGCTAATCTTAACAGAAACCCTGGCGGACCTTTCTACCGAACTCACGGGGTGTTGGCTCACATCTCTGGCCCTCCACGCACCTGAAGCCCTGATACCTTTTGGAATTTAGATTAAGGAAGCCTGAGTCTGATGTTGGCGATGGTGAAGACATTCAGCTAGCGGTTCAAACCCACCAGCAGCCGAAGATTACAGCTTTGTAAACCCTCTGTCCTCTAAGGGCACTGTGAGTGGAATGGACTCTTTTGCAGTGGGTGTGGTGTGGTTTGGGCTTTGCTTCTGTGAAGATTGACAGCCTTGGGGACCCTCTGGGACAGTTCCACTCTGTCCTCTAGGGGCGCTGT
>NW_006922331.1:568253-576047 GCF_000298275.1 Orycteropus afer afer
AAATAGGCTAGTTACAATGAAGCTTATAAACAGAAGGGGAGGGAGAGGACTAGAGCTCAACCACTGGCTAATCTTAACAGAAACCCTGGCGGACCTTTCTACCGAACTCACGGGGTGTTGGCTCACATCTCTGGCCCTCCACGCACCTGAAGCCCTGATACCTTTTGGAATTTAGATTAAGGAAGCCTGAGTCTGATGTTGGCGATGGTGAAGACATTCAGCTAGCGGTTCAAACCCACCAGCAGCCGAAGATTACAGCTTTGTAAACCCTCTGTCCTCTAAGGGCACTGTGAGTGGAATGGACTCTTTTGCAGTGGGTGTGGTGTGGTTTGGGCTTTGCTTCTGTGAAGATTGACAGCCTTGGGGACCCTCTGGGACAGTTCCACTCTGTCCTCTAGGGGCGCTGTCGGTCAGAATCAACTCTATGGCAGTGGGTGTGGTTTGGGCTTTGATTCTGTGAAGATTGACAGCCTTGGAGACCCTCTGGGGCAGTGCTGCCCTGTCCTAACCAGTTGCTATGAGTGGGGATCAACAAGATGGCAATGGGTTTGAGGTTTTTTTTTTAGCTCCAAACGGAAAAGAAAAGATGAGCAACTTCGGGTGGAAAGAAAGCCGCTGGTGGGAGTTAAGGTTTCATGGATATGAAAAATCTTAAAATCGAGGAAAGATTTTTCTCCTTGGTGGTGTATGGCAGCTTCTCCTCCTTACTGGCTGCGTGTGGCTGCGATGCTGGGAGCTGTGGCCCTGGTATTTCATACACCAGCAGAGTCAGCCTTGAGGGACTGGTCTCGGCAAAGCTTGCAGACCAAGCCAAGGAAGCAGGGCCTGGAGGTGTCCCGTGAACACTACGGGTTACAGCAGCACCTTGGCCTGCAGAGTGCCGGAGGAGCCCCTGGCTTGGAACACAGTGCGCAGTGCTCGGAGCAGCGTGCTTGAGCGTCCGACAAGCGAGAAGAGGACCCAGGGCCACACAGCATTCTGTTGGCCGAGAATGGCCGAGAGTCGGAACCAACTCCAAGGCAACTAGCAACAGCAACAACACGTTGCTCGTGTGTTCCCTAGTGCTTTGCATTTGTGCCCATAAGTGCAATTGGCCTGTCATTTTACTTTCGTGTGTTATCGATGTCTAGTTTGACATTAAGTTTACCCTACGTTTACAGTGAGTTGGGGAGACGTTCTGGATGGGGTTGTTGTTGTCATTGTTATGTGCTGTTGAGTCAGACCTGACTCATAGCGACCCCTCCTGGGTTTCTGAGGTGGTATCACTACAGAAGTAGATTGCCCAACCTTCCGAGGAGTGACTGGTGGGTTTGAACCGCCGGCCGTCAAGTGCCTTAGAAACTACGTTACCAGAGCTCCCTCTGGATGGGGAAGATCAGAATTTCCTGGTTTTTTGTTTTGTTTCTGATTGTTTGGCTGAACTTGCCCATAAAGCCATCCAGGTCTGGTGTTTTCATTTGGTGGTGTTTTGGGTGGGATATTTGAGGGGCTGGAGGGCAGAGTTTCAACACATTTCACTGCTCTCATGATTGTAGGTCTTCATGCAGAAAACCAAACTCCCTGCCATCGAGTCGATCCCAACTCATAACATCCCCTCCTTGAGTTTCCAAGGTGGTATCTCTACAGAAATAGGTTGCCCAACGTTCCTTCTGAGAAGTGGCTGGTGGTTTTGAACTGCCAGCCTTCTGGTTAGCAGTCAGATGCCTTAGGCACTAAGCCACCAGAGCTCCCATAGGTCTACATAGGCTTTCTATTTCTTCCTGAGTCATTTTTGCTAAGTTACATTTTTATAAGGAAAGGGTTGATATTTTCAAATCCATTGGTATAAAGGTGTTCATGTAGCCCCTTATGATTTTGTTTAAATTTTATTCTTTTATTTCTGAATAAGGAAGACATTTATATACTTTAGAAGATACCATCTCTCTGTTACCTATCTCTGTATTTTCTGTTCCCAGATGCAACTACATGTATTCAGTTTCTTGATGTCTTTCAGGATATTTTAGGAATATAAATAAATATCCAAATGAACAAATGTATTCTTTTGCTTGTTTTTCTTTTCACCACACAAATGGCAGTATACTAGGCATATCTTTCTTTTAAAACTAGAATAGCCAGGCCATTATGATAATCAGGGACAGTCAGTCAACGTTAGCATAACACCAAGGCCCTGTCCTCTTACCAAACAGCCTGGGTTTGCCTCCTGGCTCCATGACTGACTAGCTGTGTGTCTGTGTGCCAGTCTGTCATCCACAACATGGAACCCATTGTGTCATCCACAACATGGAACCCAGTCTGTCATCCACAACATGGAACCCATTGTGGCTTGTTGCAAGTGTCACCAATTGAGGCCCCTCCAAAAATATGCTGAAGTAGAATCTCCATAAATGTGTCCCTGTTTGGAAATTGGCTCTTTGAAGATGTTATCCATTCGGTTAACATGAGGACATGCTGGACTAGGGTGGGTCCTAATCCCGAAACCGCTATAAGAGAGAATATAACCAAAACCCACTGCCGTGGAGTCGATCCCAACTCACAGCGCCCCTAGAGGACAGAGTGGAACTGCCCCACAGGGTCTCCAAGGCTGTCAATCTTCACAGAAGCAAAGTCCAAACCACACCCACTGCCTGGAGTCCATTCTGACCCACAGCGCCCCTAGAGGACAGAGTGGAACTGCCCACAGGGTCTCCAAGGCTGTCAATCTTCACAGAAGCAAAGCCCAAACCACACCCACTGCCTGGAGTCCATTCTGACCCACAGCGCCCCTAGAGGACAGAGTGGAACTGCCCACAGGGTCTCCAAGGCTGTCAGTCTTCACAGAAGCAAAGCCCCAACCACACCCACTGCCGTAGAGTGGATTCAGACTCACAGCGCCCCTAGAGGACAGAGTGGAACTGCAGCACATGTCAATCTACACAGAAGCAGACTGCCTCATCTTACTCCTGCAGAGTGGCTGGTCGGTCCAAACTGCCAGCCTTTTGGTTAGCAGCCAAATGCCTTAACCACTGCACCACCCGAGCTCCTCCTTGGGCCATGAAGACTCTCAAATGTGAAAGTATTCATTTTCACTCACTGAATGATGTCTCTCAGCTGCTGATGGAAACTCATGGTTGATAGAAATAGCTTAGCAGTGCCCCCTTCAAGTGGTACCCGGGACATGTGCCATAGCTACCATACCTTAGACAGGAACCTGTCCCTCACCTCCCTACAGACATGCCCTCAGTGTACGCCTGAACATGCCCTGGCACCCCTCGTAGCAACAGACTGACCCCTTGGCCCACCTGTACATAGCTGGAGGAGCCTGCACCAAATTATCATGGGTAAACAACAGTCCTTTGCTGTCTGCAAGCACCCGGACACCAAGCTTGGGGTTCTTGGCAGGCCTCCCAAAGGCCAAGGGGGTGATGGGGGGGTGATGGGTTTCAGGGAACATGTGACTGTCAGCCAAGCAAGGATCTGATTCCCGAGAAGGACCATCTGGCTGCACGGCCATCCCGCCCGCCCAGACTCCAGGCCTGGCTGCTCATCGGGCTGCCTGGAAGGATTAGAGCGCCACCCATGCCACTCCCTTCCTCATACCCTTCTGTGGGCATCACCCCCCCCCATTGCACCATCAGGGAAACTGAGGCCAGTGAAAGAAATCAAACCCACTGCCGTGGAGTTGATTCTGACCCACAGCACCCCAGAGGACAGGATGGAACTGCCCCAGAGGGTCTCGAAGGCTGTCAATCTTCATGGAAGCAAAGCCCCAAGCACACCCAGCACCGTGGAGTCGATGACAACTCACAGCATCCCTAGAGGACAGAGTGGAACTGCCCCAGAGGGTCTCCAAGGCTGTCGATCTTCACAGAAGCTGACTACCTCATCTTTTTCCCAAGGAGCAGCTTGTAGGTTTGAACCACCAATCTTTCAGTTAGCAGTCAAATGCCTTAACCTCTGCACCAACAGAGCTCTGAGGCCAGCGAGAGGCAGAGAGCTGAGGCTTCCCGTGGGGCGCTCGAGGTGCCTCCCAACCTCCCCGAGCCTCCGTTCCTTCTGTGAAAAGTAGGGTCATGCCTGCCCATCAGCACACTGGGGGCCTAAATCACAGGGTTCCCCCTACTCAGCGCCCCTGCACACCACGGCCTCTTTACGCACTTTGTACAAATCACCTGCCAAACACACTTGGTGTTCTGTTGTGTTGTTGGCTGTCTTTGAGGCGACTTTTGCCCAATGGTGACCTTATATACAACCGAACACCACATTGCCCAGTCCTGCACTGTCTCCACGACCCTTGGTACCTCATGAGAGTCTAAGACCAGAGAAAAAAAAACATGGTGTGTGTGAATCCAGCTGTCTGAAAGCCAAGCCTTAAGCCCGTTTTATTTCCATTTTCTGTCAGACCTGTATGTATTCGTGAGTGTAGTTCCACCACCTTCCCACCCCTGTTCAGCTTGCATGTTTCTCTGTAGATCCACTCCTGTTGTTTTAGGTGCCGTCAAGTCACCTCTGACCCATAGCCACCCCCCCAACGTACAGCAGAACGAAACACCACCCGGTCTTGCGCCGGCCTCACGATGCCTGCTGCACCGGAGCCCACCGTCGCAGCCACTGTGTGAGTCCATCTCCTCGAGGGCCTCCCCTTTTTCACTGCCTCTCCCAGACAGATTTGTTCACTCTTCTGGCAGTCCATGGGACATTCAGTATTCTTCACCAACACCGTAATTCAGATGCACGGCTTCCTCTGCATAGGTCAATGGCATTACTGTCATGGCAAGATTGTGTGTGGAACAGCATTCACTACGGTTCCCTTTAACTGTTGGGCCCCTTCCAGTGTTTTTCTTAGTCTTCATCATGCTCTGCTGACCTTCCCTTTATTGTAGAATGCCTTTTCCTTCACCCGAGTTAATACGTGGCTACCCTCTAGTTAACGCTTCACCCTCCCTTCCCTACTCATTCCTGGTAACCATCAAAGGATATTTCTTTTTGTGTGAAACCCTTCTCTGGATCTTTTACAGTTCTGTTGTTGTTGTTAGGTGCCATTGAGTCATGTCCGACTCACAGCGACCCTATGCACTGCGGAATGAAACACCGCCCGGTCCTGTGCCGGCTCTACGAACCCTGCGATACTTGAGCCCAGCCACTGTGTCCATTCATCTCGTTGAGGGCCTTCCCCACTTCTGTCAACCCTCCACCTCAGCAAGCATGACGTCCTTCTCCAGGGAATGGGTCCTTCTGACAACATGACCAAAGTAGTTGATACGAAGTCTGGTCATTCTTGCTTCCAAGGAGCATTCCAGCTGCACTTCATCCAGGACAGACCTGTTAGTTCTTTTAGCAGCAGTCCATGGGACTTTTAGCATTCTCCGCCAGCACCGCAACTCAAAAGCATTGACTCTTCTTTGGTCTTCCTTATTCATCATGTACGTCTCACATGCATATAGGATGGTTGAAAACACCATGTCTTGTGTCAGGCGCACCTTAGTCCTCAAAGAGACATCCTTGCTCCTCAGCACTTGAAAGAGGTCCTTTGCAGCCGACTTGCCCAGTGCTGTACGTCATCTGATGTCCTGACTGCTGCTTCTATTGGTGTCAATTGTAGAACCAAGCAACGCGAATTCTTGGACAACCTCAATCTTTTCTCCATTTATCGTGATGCTGTTTATAGGTCCAGTTGTGAGGATTTTTGTTTTATTTATTTTGAGATGTACCCCATACTGCAGACTGTATTCTTCAATCTTCATCAGTAAGTGCTTCAAGTCATCCTCACTTTCAGCAAGCAAAGTTGTGTCATCAGCATATCGCAGGTTGTTAATGAAGCTTCCTCCAATCCCGAAGCCACATTCTTTTTCATATAGTCCAGCTTCTCAGATTATTTGCTCAGCAGACAAGTTGAATCAGTATGGTGAAAGGATACAACCCTAATACACTCCCTTCTTGATTTTAAACCATGCAGTGTCTCCTTGTTCTGTTAGAACGACAGCTTCCTGGTCTATGTACAGGTTCATCATGAGTACAATCAAGTGTCCTGGAATTACCATTCTTCTCAATGTTGTCCATAATTTGTTATGATCCACACAATCAAATGGTTTTGCATAGTCAATAAAACACAAGTAAACATCTTTCTGGTGTTCTTTGCTTTGAGCCAAGATCCATCATTCCACTTCCTCTTCTGAATCTAGCTTGCACCCCTGGAATTCTCTGTCAATATACTGTTGTAACCATTTTTGAATTTCTTCAGTAAGATTTTACTTGGGTAGAATATTAATGATAGTGTTTGATAATTTCCACATTCTGTGGGATCACCTTTGTTTGGAATGGGTACAAATACGGATCTCTTCCAGCCAGTTGGCCGGGTAGCTGTGTTCCAAATATCCTGGCATAACCGAGTGAGTGCCTCCAGTGGGGCATCCATTTGTTGAAACATCTCAATGGGTATTCCGTCAATTCCTGGAGCCTTGTTCTTCACCAATTCCTTCAGTGCAGCTTCGACTTCTTCCTTCAGCACCACTGGTTCTCAATCACATGCCACCTCCTGAAATGGATGAACACTGTGCCTGTTCTTTTTGGTACACTGCAGTCACTGTGTCCGTCCATCTCGTTGAGGGCCTTCCCCTTTTTTGTTGGCCCTCCACTTTACCAAGCAGGACATCCTTCTCCAGGGACTGGTCCGTTTTGACAACATGACCAAAGTAGGTGAGACAACATCTGACCATTCTCGCTTCCAAGGAGCATTCCAGCTGCCCTTCTTCAAGGACAGATCTGTTAGTTCTTTTAGCAGCCTATGGGACTGTCAGCATTCTTCGCCAACACCACGACTCAAAGGCATCAGCTCTTCTTGGGTTCTCCTTATTCATTGTCCAGCTCTCACATGCATACGAGGCAACTGAGAACATCACGGCTTGGGTCAGGCGCACCTTACCTTCAAAGTGACTTCTTTGCTCTTCAGAGCTTTAAAGAGACTTTTACAGCAGATTTCACTGTGCACACCAAAGTGGGGGACTTTGAAGACGCAGATCTATTTTCCTAACAGTTCAGAAATCTAGAAGTCTGAAATTCAACTCTTTCTCTGTCTGTTTCAGCTTCTAGGAGATGCTGGCAATTCTTATAGGTGCATCTGTCCCGGCCCATCTTCCCTGTAGGTGCATCTGCCCTCATTGCCTGTCTTCCCTATAGGTGTGTCTGTCCCCGACATCTGTGTTTCCTGTAGGTGCGTCTCTCTGTCTTTTCCCCAGAGGTACGTCTGTCCTTGTTGTCTGACTTCCCTCTAAGCGCATCTGCCCCCCACTGTCTGTCTTCCCCAGCAGTGTGTCAGGCCCCGGGTGTCTCTCTTCCCCAGAGGCGTCTTTGTCCATCGCTGTAGGTGAGTCTGTCTGCACCATCTATCTCCCTCTTCCCCCTGTGTGGGTCTGTGTCCATTCCTCCCTTTTCACTCCTCAGAAGTGATTAGATGTAGAACCCACCCTGCTTGGTACTAATATAACAAAGAAAACCCTGTTTACAAACAGGCTCCCATCCACAGGTATAGCAGGGAACATTCCAACACAACTTTGGGGCAGGGCCAATTCAATCCATAAAAAACCAAACTCACTGCTGTCAAGTCCATTCTGACCCTTCCTTGGGTTTCTGAGGCGGTACCTCTACGGAAGTAGATGGCCCAGTGTTCTGCTCCCCTAGTGCTGCTCTGACGAGAAATATACCACCAACGGGATGGCCTAACAAACAGGAGTTCATTCTGTTACAGTTTGGAGGCTTTAAGTCCAAGTTCAAAGTGCCAGGCTCTAGGGGCTGGGTGAAAGCCCCTCAACCTTGGGGTCC
>NW_006922331.1:576402-593028 GCF_000298275.1 Orycteropus afer afer
TCATGGGGAATATTACATCCAGCTGCCCAGCTACTCAACCAGGCCTAGCCAAGTTGACACAAAAAACATAACCACCACACCCAGTCTTCCTTCCAAGGAGTGGCTGGTGGGCTTGAACCATCAACTTCTGGTTAGCAGTCAGATGCCTTAGGCACTACACCACCAGAGTACCTCACTTACTTAAGGACATCCCCAGAGACCCATATCCCAAATACACCCCCGTTTTGAGATTCTAGGTGGACATAGCTTGGTTGCCACAATTGAATGATTGAAGCTACTTGGCTACTAACCAAGGGTTTTGGGGTTCAAATCCTCCCAGAGGTGTTGAGGAAGGAAGACCTGGCAATGTGCCTCAGAAAAAGTCACCCACTGAAAACCTAGGAGCCTAATTCATCCGGCAAACTTTCACCAAAATCACAACAAAGCATCACCCTGCTCCCGGTTACCTGCTGGCTTCTGATCTGACATTTCACATTGACTACAACTTTGAAAAAATTCTCTATTGGTGATGCCTCCAATGGTCTGGGCCTCACATGGGGCACCCTCCATGGGCCACCCTGAACTATATATGAGTGGCCCCAGCGATGACTGGGCCACGTGAGGGGTGCTGGCCGACTGGCTGCCGGGTGCCTTTTCATTTGTGGCATCTTGGTCTGGCCGCACGAGGTCGTGAGATAGGCAGGGGGAGGTCAGAAGTGGGCCTGAAGATGCTGGGGAGATTGATGGGGACAGGCAGGTGGGGGGAGAGGAGAGGGGGCCATGCGGGGCTGCAGGGCTGAGGTGGATGCAGGATGAGTGGGGTCTCCACCCAGCACAGGTGGTGGGAAGCGGGCAACTCCCGTTCACCATCTCTAACCCTGTGGGCTCCTCGGTGGTGGTGAAGGCATAGTGGGAAGGGGGGCTCCCTGTACCACAAACATCCTGAGACACATTGGAGGCATCCAACAGGCAGTGAGTGATGGGGTTGGGGGACACGGGGTACAACCTGGACTCTCACATAGCATCGATTTTGCATAATGACTTGGTCGTTGGAATCAAACCATGTTGTTAAGTGAGGAATGGGTGTAATTTCAAAGAAAGAAAGAAAAAAAAGACTACACTTATGACACACACGAATGAGCTCTGGTTGTGTAGTGGTTAAGGCATTTGGCTGCTAACCAGAAGGTCAGTGGTTCAAACCTACCAGCTGCTCCTCAGGAGGAAGATGAGGCAATGTACTTCCATGAAGACTGACAGCCTTGGAAACCCTGTGGTGCAGTTCCACTCTGTCCTCTAGGGGCGCTGTGGGTCGGAATGGACTCCACGGCAGTGGGTGTGGTTTGGGCTTTGCTTCCCTGAAGATTGACAGCCTTGGGGACCCTGTGGTGCAGTTCCACTCTGTCCTCTAGGGGCGCTGTGAGCTGGAATGGACTCCACGGCAGTGGGTGTTTTGGGTTTTGCCACACACATACTGGTCAACAGGAGTGACTCGGGGTTGACTTGATGGCTGCTGGTTTTATAAGGCCCTTGGACAAGTCTGAATGTGAGTGTGTTTGCAACAATGTGAGGAAACAGTGGCCCTAAATGTGCTCCCTGGGCTGGCGGCTCAAGCTGGGACAAGCACATGACTTCAACATCAGGACTCTGAAGCCCCAGAGCCGTGGGTCCCAGCTCGTGCCCGTGTGGTCCCTGGGCCTGTCCATCCTGCAGCGGCCTTCCTCCAGGTGTGAGCTGTTCTGCTGTGGATTAAAAGGGCTCGGTGCCCCATGGCCACCCATCAGGTCAGCCTTGTCCCTCCTTGCAGACACCCCACACCTGCAGGCTGTGACCCCAGGTTGGGATGTCAGGGTTGGGGGTCCTGAGCCTGAGCAGTCGAGAGGGCAGGGAGATCCTGGGGGGATCTCACAGGGTCTGGGAATGTCTCCAGTGACAGGAGCAGTCCTGGTGGGTGTGGAGCATGGCCACGCCTGGCAGTGGCTGCACCCTGGGCCCCAGGAAGAGCCACAGTGGCTGTAGGTGCAGGAGATCACAGGGGGCGTCTCTCAGGGATGCTCGCTGGCTCTGATGAGGGCCGATTGACTTGCCAGGCAACAGCTTGAGGCTTGAGAGGGCGTGGAAACGGACCAGCAGGGAGAGGCCCTGGTGCCACAGTCAGGTCCACAGCCAACAGGGCTGTGGGGCCTGAAGACTTCGGGGCGGTAGGAGGAAGCGTGGACCGTGCTAACTGGCTGGGCACAGCAGGGCTCAGCCTGGTCAGGTGTCTGGGAGACTCCAGTGCTGGTCAGAAGGTGCCATGCTGGGTGGACAAGCCTCCTGCTGGTGCCTCATCAGCCCGGAGCCGCCGGGCACCGTTCCCATCCCTCAGCAGCCCAAGGGGCCGCCTCAGGGGTAGAACTCCCGCCTTCCATGCGGGAGACCCGGGTTCGATTCCCAACCCCTCTTGCTCAGCCACCACCCCACCCATCTGTCCTGGAGGCTCACGTGTTGCCGGGATGCTGCACGGGTTTCAGGGGGACCTTCTGGACTCAGACACTAGGAAGAAACGCCTGACTATCACCGTCTGAAAATTACCCCGAGACCCCTGTGGACTACAACGGTCAGATCTGTGAGCGGTCACCTGGAAGGCACAGGAGTGGCTGGTGTTTTGTGTCATTGTGCATGGGGTTGCCGGGGGCCACGGCCGACTTGGCGGCTGCTGACAACTTCAGAAAGAGGCCGGACTTGGGAACCGCCAGTCAGACGCGACCGTCCAGTGGGGCGCACACCCCAAGACCAGAGACGGCGACACTTGACTTCTGACGCCATCCCTACAGACTGAGGGTCCTTCCAGGACACAGCAGGCGCTCCCCTCCCTCACCGTTTCTCCCTGTGTGGCCCCTCCCCCCGGGCACGTGCTGGGGAGGTGGGCTCACTACGGCATTGGATTTCCAGTAACACCCCTGGGGGCTGTGCCTGGGGGGTCACACGTGGTCACTGAAGCGCTCCAACCTCTTGAGGGCGTCCCTGAGTCTGGGGTGACTTGTCCCAGGCCTGGGGCTTCCCCGGGGCCAGTACCTGGACCCCGTGTGATCTCAACACCTGGGCTCAAGGTTCGACGATGAAGGAACCTTTGGCACGCGGTTGACTTGACTCACGGTGACCCCATGTGTCAGAGAACCGGGCTCCGGACGGTCTTCAACGCCTGATGGTCAGGGCTTTCTTCCCAGGTGCCTTTAGGCGGACTCAAGCCTCCGACCTTTCTGTGAGCAGTGAGTGTGATCACCCTTTGAGCCACCCAGGGACCCCTGAGTTTTGGCAAAGCAACCGGAAACCCCCTGGCGAATTTCCCTCAGGCCCTGACCAGCAACTGCCCACAGAGGAATGGACAAGGGGTCGGCCTGGGGCCTGAGCGCTCAGGAACCCTGCGGGCCCCAAAACTCCCATGCTGGTTGGAGGCCTGGGGGTGCAGGACCGAGCACGGCCCCCTCCCGCTCTGGAGCTGGCCGCTGGCGCGTCAAGGTAATGGCTGAGGCCTGGCACCGCGGATGCTGGGGCTGGGGCGGTGCACTTTTTGTGCCGGTCTCACCGTCCATCAGTAAAGGCACTGGACGAGGGGCTCTGGTTCTGATAATCTCGGACTCAGAGTGGCCAGGAATGGACCTGCTCCTTGGCCTGGGCTTGGCCAGACACCCATGGCTTTCAGAATGTTCCAGAATTCTTGCCTGAAAAATCAACCCCATGTAGGAAACCAAAGTGTTGTACATGTGCCTAATAGTTTTTCCCACAGGACGGAGAAGGTAGGCAAACGGGCTGATTGGCCCCTCAGAGGGTCAGGGCCAAGGCCAGCCCTGCCCTGCTCAGCAGAGGATATAGCAGCCTCTCCAAGGCACACAGGCCCTGACATCCATCCCTACGCTTTGCAGGGTCACCTTTGGGGAAGTCAAGGGTGGGGGTGCTGTGGCTGCTCTCCCCAAACCCCTCCAACCTCCTGGGAAAGAGCAAAGGGGACCCACTCTGCCAGACGGTTCAGGGACAAGCCGACAGAGCCATTTTGGGCTGCAGGCCAGAGACCGTGTAAGCAAATAAGCAAACCTCCTCCAGGTTGACCAGCTGGCTGGGCAGTACATCCCACAGAAGACAATCCCTGGGTGTCTGCCCTTCGTAGACTGGCCTCACGGCCTTGGGGCTCAGAGGATGGCCACCACGGTCCTGCCCATGAGGGACCAGCTGGCGTGAGTTGGGTGCCTTTGACTCTGCCCATCCCAGTGTAAGCTGTGTCCAACACCCATGCCCACCCCCGAAACAGCTCCCCATAAACTGGATGGGTCTTCTCCAAGGGCAAGGCCAGAGTGGGTGGGGGACCACATCTCCTGGACCCCGGGGCCTCCCTGCTGTGTCTCAACCTGAGACCAAGGGGCTGAGGCCAGGGCTCAGGCTGGGTGTGGCTCAAGTCGGCCCACCCCGGGCTCAGCGCGGCAGGGGCTGCACGAGGGGCTCGGGACACACTGGATGGCTCCCCTGGCCTCGTTTGCCCACCCTGCAGGGCTGGAGCAGCATGGCCCATTGCCTGGTCTCAGTGCATGGCTGGTCACCTCTGGCCCACACCAGACGGGCCCACGCTTGGCGGTTCCTGCTGCTCCGTGCCCTGCACTGTCTAGTGGGTGCCCACCAGGCCCTGCCAGCCCCAGGTCCTCCACGGTACAGCATGCCGCCCGTCCCCGTGCACCCCAGGGCCCCACGCCAGCAGCTCAGGCCCCACGTGAATGTTTTTCTAAATTCAGCAATGACCACGAAAGCAAGAGTAGGCTCGTTAACTTTAATGAAATTGTCGTTTTCTGGTGTCTGAGCACGCGGCAGACCCTCCTCCCCGTGGCAGGACACAGAAACGAAGCTGCTGGGAGCCCATCCACCAGAGGCTGGGCAACGCGAGGACCAAGCAAGTGCGACGCGTCCCTCCCTGCCGGAGGGCCAGCCACCAGGCCTCGCGCAGGGCTGTGTCCGGGGGCGAGCCTGCCCCCGCTGGGCCCACAGAACACAGCATGGTCCAGCCCCACGCGACCTGGCTTTGCTGAGTCGACACGGCCTCGAGCCCTCGAGTTAGACAGGACCACAGAGGCGGCCGAGATGCAGGCCAAGTTGCACAATGGCGGCTCTGTGCTTACAGGGCCACAAGGGAGAGGTCAGCCAGTCATCCGATGTCCCATGTCCCCTATAAATAAAAGCGAAAACAGGCGGAGAAGCGGGAACAAAAGTTGGCAGAGACATGGATATACTGCCTTCCAGTTTCAATGCAAAAAATGCAAATTATAAGACTCAGAGTAGCAAGGGCCTGGGCTCGGGGCAGCTGAGACCGACAGAAACGGGAGAGGGGTGTGGGGTACACGGGCGGGCAGGGCGTGGGCACCACATCCAGAAACGAACAGGGCGTAGGGTTCCCTGCCTTGGGCCCTGGACGGTGGCGCTGCACCAACGCGGTGGGCTCGCCTCCCGCTCGGGAAAGTACAATAAACACCGTGTTGAGACAGAAAGCTTCCAGACGACCCGGGGTCACTCTGCGGTCAGCTAACACCCCTCGGCCTTTGGCTGGCCTCGGCAGGCCCGCAGCAGAGGGCGGGCAGGGACGCACGGCCCCCCGCTGTCCAGGCTCCCACAGGTGCTGCTGCTGGCACGTGCAGGGCCAGGCCCCGCCGTCGACATGGGAGAGATTTTCCGACAGGCTGCCTGGTCCGCTGCGGGTGGAATCCTGCGACCACCAAGCCTCCCTGAGTCAAGCCACCGGGTTACTCCCCGGGCAAGCTACCCCCCGCCTCCTGCAAGGCCAGCATGGCACCCCTGCCTCCGTTTTCTCTCCCTTCTCTTGACCCCCATGTCTCTTCTTTCTAAAACAACACGACCATTCTTGGATCTGTTAACCCAAAATAGCAGTGGTCTCCCCAGTTCCTTCTCTAAGCCAGGATGCTCGGGAGTTGACTGAGGACGCCCTGGTGGGCATCTCGGTGCCCCTGGCGCCCCCACCCACCCCCTGCAGTAGCCCCTGATCCCAACCCTCCACACGCGGAATGTTCTGGAAACTTCAGAGACGGCTCCCAGTGACAACAGAGCTGGCGCTCTGAGGAAGACAAAAATGCTGACCGGACACAGGATGTCCGATGACAGTCTATCATCTCATTAGGAATCTGTTAGGAAAAAATTAGAAACTATGTATAAAACTTAAAAATATTCAAGTATCAAAAGGCTGTCTCGGTCAAAGTTTAGAGCAGGCTGTGGGCAAACAGCTGCCAAGAGGGCGTGTTTACAAAACGGTACTGAGTGAGCCCAGCAGGGAGGCAGCAGGGACGGATGGTGGGGAGGTCTAGCGGCCGCCGGGGTGTGGGTGGGAGGCACGAAGGCCGCGGAAGCCAGAGAATGAGGCCTTCAGCCGAGAACGAAGCCTGGAGGGACGTGGCCACTCTCCCTAGAAAGCAAAGCACGTCATCTGGACTCCCATCCGGTGTCCACGCTGAGGATGTCACACACATTCACGCACAGCGGCCCCCAAGGGACAAGCGGACAGCAACAAGGAAGCCACAGGGCAGGACCAGGAAAGCCGTCTCTACACAGACGGGGCGGAGAGAGGCGGCAGCAGGGCTCAGAGGCTGCACGACGCTGACGTAGCTGGTCAACCCAGTCGCCACACAGTCGAGGGTCTAAGTCGGGGAAACCCAAGGCCCACGAGGGACGGGGCTGCGGCCCCCCCACGCATAAAGCAGCAGCAGTGTTTATTCAAGACACAAGAGTGGGGGAACCTGGTTACGCTCCCCTTTTCCCGGGAAGAAGGGTGCGTCTTCACGAGGAATCCAGTAGAAATCTTTTAAATTAATTTTACAGAAACTGTGTGTGGAGGCTGCCCCCTGCAGGCCCGTGTGGAGATGCACAGGTTTGGGGCGCCCTCTGGTGGGCGCTTGGAGAACCACAGTTGGAAGGCCAGCCCAGGCTGAGACCCATGGGGCTCAGAGCTGCCCAAGGGTGCCTGGGCCACCTTTGCCTAGAGTCGCTGTCTCTGGGCAGATGGCCCAGCTCTTGGGGACAGCCAAATGACACCTTGAGGAAGTCCAGTCCGTGCTCTGTGGATGGTGTGTTTCCTGGCAGAACCGTGGGGACGTCTGTTGCCTCGTGGAGGTAGACGGCCTTAGTTAGACTTCGGTGGAGAAGAGGACGCTCTGTCGCTTGCTGTCTGGGGCAGGGATGGCCTCCAGCTGCAGGAAGTATAGCAACACCTGGACCTGCCCAGGGGGAGGGGACGAACGGGCTCAGGGAGTAGCTCACAGCTGCAAGTGCCTGGGTGCAAGCCTTGCTCAGGGTGTGAGGCCAGCGGTGCTGTGGGGCCCACCACTGGGGCTGACAGAGCCTTTCACAGCTGAGGACTGGGGGGAAAGGAGCCCCGAGAAGGCCTGCCTTGGGCTGTGTTATGCCCCAGGCTGGGTGCAGACACTTGGGGGGCAGGGGTGGTCCCCCCAGAAGCCCAGCATGATACAGAGGGGAGCGCAGCAGCCTGGGCCCACCCGCCCCCACTGCCACACCGCCCTGGGCAGGCCCCTCCTCTCTGCCTTGTGGGTGGGGGTGACAGCAGTGCCCGAGGTAGACCGTACCTGTGACATGACCTCCAGGGACCAGCTGTCGGTCATGGTGATGGGCTGGCCGGGCGTGGCAGGGAGTTTGCTCTCCTTCTCCGAGGGCCTGAGCAACGTGGGGCCGAAGACTGTGGCTAGGTTGTGCAGGGACATCTTGTTTACGGCTTCTTTTTCTGCCACCCTGTCGCGAGTCCAGGAGGGGGTTGTTTCAACATGCTGAGGGGATGGGGTCACCCCAGCGTCCTTGTGGAGCACGGCAGCAGATGCCCCCCGTTTCTGCCTGTGCTGGCCACCCGGGGAGGGTGGGTCACAGCCCTGGCTGTGCTAAAACCACCCCATGGTCCTGGTGGACCTGAGAGCCCAGGAGGGAAAGCACCAGGGCAGGGGCGGGCACTGCTATGGCCCCCAGAGAACAGCAAGGGTGCAATGGTGACCAGCACCCAGAGGAATCGAGAAGCCAAGTGGGGAGCAGAGGCTGAAGGAGCCAGTGGGAAGGGAGAACAGCCCCTCTGTGCCGCCTGGGGGTCCTGGCCGAGTGTGCTACCTTTTCAGGTGGTCCAAGAGGAAGAGGAAGGTGAGCAGATTGGCCTCCGGGAGTGACAGCAGCAGGTTTAACATACAGCTCTCCTTCGCAACGGGGTCTGAAAGAGCTGCAGAAACGGGCACGGCTCGCAGCCACCGCTGGGGGGCGTGGCCTTTGTCCACACTGTGCTGCCGTACAGCTCCACCCCTCCAGCCCCCTTTCTGTATCTCAAAGCATCCAAGCCTCCCAGGGACCCAGCCCTCCTGGCTGGCTCGGCCATTTCCGGCGCCCCCCACCAGGGGGCACTGGTGGTCCAGCAAGCGGACTCTCGCCTCTGATGCAGGAGACAGGGGTTTGATTCCTAGCCCCTGCACCTCAGGCCACCTCCCGTGTCAGCCGTCAGCCGTGTTGTGCGGAACTTCGAGACTAAAACGAATTAGGTCTGGGCTCACCATGTGCAGGGGAAGTCACCAACAGCTGACACAGGAACTGACCCCCCTGCCGAGCCCCCAGCACCTCCCTGCCTGAGGCTGAGCAGTCACAGGGACGCAGCCCTGTGTGTGGGCCTGACCCCATATTTGCGGCTGAGAGCAGAGGTGGTCAGTGTCATTGTCAAACGGCCCGGAAGCGTGCCTCAGAGAAGCCCTGCAGCTCCAAGATCGCCACCCCGCATCTGGGCACGAATTCCCCCTTTGCCAACCTCCGCGTCCTGCAGGAGGGGAAGCCCTGGAAGGATGGGTGGGCGGGGCCTTCCTGAAGGGGAGGGCCTGCGGAAGGGGCGTGACTGCAGGGGTGGGGCCTGTGGAATGGGCGTGGCCTTCTGGAGGGGCGTGGCCTGCCTCACGGGGCGGGGGGGCCCTGGGCAGGAGGGGAGATGGCGGCGGCGGGTGGTGCTCACCGATGCCCTCGGCAAAGTTGGGGTAGAACTCGTCGGTGAACAGGGGTTCCGGGAGCTCCCGGAAGTAGAGCTTGAGTGTGCCGGCGATGGCGTTGACGTCCATTTCACTCATCATCACCGACACGTCCTTGTTATCTGGGACGGATCGACATGCGCCCCTGATGTCACGCGCGAGGGCCTCGCGCCCCCCGCTGTCTTTCTTCCCTGTTAGCTGCCCCTCCTCCCCTCCTGAGACCCCAGGCGGCTCGGAGCCTGCGCGGGCGGGGCAGGCTCGCGCGGGTTGCAGCCCAGCATCTCCTGGGACTGTCAGCTCCTATTTAGTGTCTAAAGCCGTGCCTTCCCGCTGGGCTCAAGGGGCCAGGCTGCGAGGCTCGAAGGAGCAGAAGCTCGGCAGGCTAAGTGCACCCCGGGAGGAGTCTGTCGGCACACTGGGGCTCCACGTGGGGACGCTGGAGAAGCCCGTTCCAGCGCCTGGTGTACTCATTCAAAACTGGGGCTTCCCACCTACTTCATGGGGTTAGGGGTAATGGAACAGGGGGCTCAGAGCCACGTGGAGGGCAACACTGTGACCCTCAGGCCCTGACCCTGGGCTCTGACCCTGAGGGAAGTATGGGTCATGGAGTGGCCTGAGAATCTCAGGGAAGGAAGAAGCTGGCCCTGCCCCCGCTGCAGACACTCACTGATGTCAAAGGCTGCCTTCAGCGCCTGGATGTCCGTGGCTACTCCCGACACTCGGTAGATGCCCACCTCCTCCATGCCTCGGCGCTCAATCTCCTCCACGCACTGCCGAACGATGTAGGGCACCTTGGATCTCTCCCTCCTGCGGGGCAGGGTCGGGGGACAACCTCAGTGTCTGGCAGCGGCAGCCCCAGCCCATCCCTGTCTGCTGGGACCCCACACATCCGGAGATGGTGCTGCACAGAGCGTGGGCCTGTCTTCTTTCACCCCACAAGCCCCTAGTCACGGCTGCATGTGTTTCACTGGGACTTTCCAAGAGCTTGGGGTCCCTGGGAGGATGCACTTGGCTGATTACCCTGAGGCTAAAGGTTCGAGTCTACCCAGAGGGCTTGAACAAAGTCCTGGCTATCTAACTTCTGAAGTGTCAGCCCTTCAAAACCCTACAGTGCAGTTTTACTCTGACCCGCATGGGCGTGCTGTGGGCCGGGGCCACTCAGCAGCCCACCGCCCTGCGAGCGACATGTGGTCTTTGAGGCCTGGAAGCTTTGCTGAGTGAAGTCGGCCACACCAAGTCCAGTTAAAAGTCCCTGGGCTTGGGGAGTGGGACAGCATCCTGGGATACAGGCTAGTCTCCAAGTCAAGACATCAATGGACATGGTTTCAGCCACCATCTAGGCAGGAGACAAACTACTGACCTAGCCAGGCCCCAGGGAGGTAAGCTCTGCCCACAGCAGGCACTCAGCCAATGAATGCAGGACTCCAGGGGCCCTACGGGCTGTTCTCTTCCTGGTTTTAATGGGCGGTGATCAGTGATTCCTTCTTACTGTGGCTGCTGGCTCTGGTGCAGGGACCCGCACAGAGAACCACACTCCCCAGTGTTCACAGGGGCTGATTTTTCGGATTACCAGGCCTTTCTTCCAAGGGACCTCTGGGTAGACACGACCCTTTCACCTCTCTGTTAGCAGCGAAGGGAGTTAACTGCATCTCCATGTACGACCCCAGAAATAAGGACACCTCAACAACACAAGACGGCGGGGATCTGAGGCCTCCTTTTCCACCTTATTGTGCAATCAGACCCACGAACCCCCAAACCAGACTTTCCCAAGTTGCCCACCTTTCGCTTGGCCCCTGGCTTTGGCGTGTGGAGTGGCTGCCGAGGGAGCCCTCTCCACGCACGCTCAGAACCTCACAGAGATGCCGCGAGGTGGGGTGGGGGTGCTGTATGGACACAGGTGTCGGGTGCGTCTGTGGCTGGCCCTGGCCCAGGCCACCAGGTCAGGGGCCTGGCCAAGCTGCAGGCATCCCAGGGACACAAATAGATTCCGGGAGGACGCAAGACAAAAAGGCCTCTCCTGGCCATGGATTTAGGACAAAGGGGCAAAGGGTTGGGTTAGACTCCGTCCACTGCCCCAGGAGGAAGCTGGGGGGTGCGGCAGCTGAGCCAGGGACCCTCTGGGTGGGGGCAGGGTGTGAGCCCCCAGCCCCACCACTCACTTGGTGACCACGGCAATCTTGACCCCGAAGACCCCCGTCTGCTTTCGGGAGGGCATTCTCTTCAAGCTGAACTCCCTGCTGGTGAACTTGACGGACAGCTTCACTTCAATCTGCAGAGGGAAAGGGGGCTGGTGGCTCGCTCCTCCGCTGGGCCCGGGCCTTGGCACTCTTTTCCAACCCCAGGTGCCAGTGAGGCAGGGCCACAGCAGAGGGAGGCCTGGGCCAGCTGGTTGAGCACCAACATGGCTCACCCCTCCCCTGACCCCCAACCCTAAGTACAGTGAATGCGCAGGATGAACGTAACAAAAACCCACGGTGAAGGCTGACCAGTGTGGCTGTTTGGCTGGGCTGCGGTTCCCAGTGATTTGGCTCAACAATGGACTAGGTGCCTGTCGTCCCACAATGTCACCAGGTGTGGCGCAAGGTCCCCACCTTCCAGAATGTCTCTAAATGCCATGCAATGTCCCCACCTTCCCCGATGTCACCGGGTACAATGCTACCACGTTCCCTAACGACCTAAACCCTACTGGCACCAATCAATCCACTGAAAGGGGTGCCTTGGGCGTCTGCTCAGCCGTCAGAGTGACGGCAGGTGTTCTGGCAGGACCTGTTCCCTCTCCGCTCTGCAGCCCTCCTGTCCCCTTGGGGGTCCCCACCTGCAGGCCAGCCACCCCTGACCTATGGGTTTGGGACATGCCAGTCCCACAATCCTGTGAGTTGATCTCACAAAGGAATTCTGTCTCCGCGGTGTGCGTCCCTACAGAACTGAGACCACGGGTACCATCCAGTCCCTTTGGTCTCAGGGTTGTGGAAGCGGGGGTCTCCTTTGCTTTCTGAAAGCTCTCTGAATCTCCCAGGAGGGGGGTGCTGAGCACCAATGAGGGCTTGGGACCATCACTACATTCTGTCTTCCTGGTGTGCTTCCCTGGAGACCTCTGAGACATCCAGGGACTATCACTAGACCATGTTCTGTCCCTATGCTCAGATCCCCTTATTTATTTTTTTGTGATTTGGGTGAAAGTTGACAGAGCAAATTCATTTTCCACACAGCAGTTCATGCACATTTTATCTCATGACATTGACTGCAGTCCCCACCACAGAATAGCTCTCTTCCCTTCCACCCCACAGTTACTTCTTCCCTATCTCCTTCCCTCCCGTGCACTCCCGCCCCCTGAACTGTCTCTCTGTGCAAACACTGCCCTTCTGATCTCCCATGATGGAGCTCTCAAGGAGTGCATCTACCTGGCATAAATGTTCACCCCATATGCCTGTCTACTGTTTGGCTGGAAGCCACAGGAGTGAGTTCAGTTCCAGGCCTGAAGGGTGACTAGGGGCCATAGTCTCAGGGGTTCCACCAGGCCCTATGAGACCAATAAGCCTGGTCCTTTTTATGATTTTGAGTTTTGCTGCCCATTTTTCTCCCACTCTGTCCAGGATCTCCTATCATCCCTGTCAGAGTGGCCAGCAGTGGAAGGCGGGTACCATCCAGTCCCCTTGGTCTCAGGGTTGTGGAAGCGGGGGTCTCCTTTGCTCTCTGAAAGCTCTCTGAATCTCCCAGGAGGGGGGTGCTGAGCACAAACAAGGGCTTGGTCTCTGAGCGCAGACCCCAGGGCCCATGTTAAGGTCCCACCTTCCTGGCAGCAACAGTGGGTCATGCTCACTCCAGCCACCAACAAGAGCCCTCCCTACAGACGGTGGTCTCTCTGCCAGGGCCTGTCCCCTCCTGCCGTGCCACGCGCCAGCTCGAGTTCAGCTCCCCTGCCACTGCGTTAGAAGATACAGCTCACCCCGACCTTCTGGGATGTGGGAGCCTCTGGAGCGGGGTGGGTACGCACCCCGTTCATGGCGATCACGGTCCGCTGCCAGTCCTTGTCCTGCAACACCTGGTCAAGCTGCAACAAGGGGTCCCAGTTAACAGATGCCCTCGCGCCTGCTGGGGGCCACGCAGAGCAGCAACCCACCCCGACACCGTCTCCATGCCGAAGACGACTGAGGTGGGCCTCCCCACTCGCAGGACCGAGGTCACCGTACTGGAGCACCCGTGTCTGTGACACGGCCCCTCCCACTGTCCCTGGAAGCTGTGAGCTGACATCCGCTGCCAGCCTTTCTTGACACATCCTCCCCTGTTCCCCCACCGCTATAGATGCTCAGGTCGAACTAGGGGAAGGGGAGCCGTTGGGGGAAATGACATTTCGGGCATTCGGGCAGCCCAGTTTCCACGGCAACTTCTAGGCCACAGCGTCTGACAGCCATCTTTGCCACTGTGCTGTTTCTCCCCTAGGGACACCAGAGAGAGAGACTCCAGCCTCCAGACACCAGGGGCTCCAGGCTGCACTAGTACTGCAGGGTGGGGCCAGGAGGAAGCAGCAGGGGTCAAGGGCAGGAGAAGCCCCTCTGCAGCCCCTGACTTCTGCCCCCAAGAGTCCTTCCCCAGCAGCCAACCCGTGCGACAGTGTCGACCAACGTTACCCACACAACCTGCCACTCAACTGTCCTGATGTAAGCCATGGCCCTTTCCAAACACCTCACATGCATTCGAAAGCTGGGCAAAGAAAAACGGGGACTGAAGAAGGACTGACATTAGAAAACAAAATTCCTCCCAACCAGACCAATAAGCAACATCACGATAAATGGAGAAAACACTGAAGTTGTCAAAGATTTCGTATTACTTGGATCCATAGTCAAAACCCATGGAAGCAGCAGTCGGTAAATCAGAAGACGTATCGCACCGAGTAAATCTGCGGCAAAAAACCTCTTTAAAGTGGTAAAGAGCAAAGGCGTCACTTTGAGGACTAAGGTGCGCCTAAGCCAACCCACGGTATTTCCGGTCGCCTCCCATGCATGTGAAAGCTGGACAATGATACGGAGACCAAAGAAGGGTTGATCCTTGTGAGTTGTGCTGGCAAAGAATGCTGAAAGCCCCAGGAACTGCCAGAAGGAGGTACAAGTCTGTCCTGAAAGAAGTGCAGGCAGAATGCTCCTTGGAAGCGAGAATGGCTACCCTACAGCTTTCCTGGTTTGGACACGTTGCCAGGAAGGACCTACTGCTACAAAAGGACGTGGTGAGGCGCAGGGTCAGAGAAAAGGTTGGAAACCCTTCACGAGACGGGCTGGCCTGGCAGCCACACAGTGGACGCGCACCTACCCATGAACACGGAGCTGGGGCAGGAGTGGGCAACGCTTTGTTCTGTGGTCCGTAAAGTAGCCGCGTATCACAGCCAACTAACGATGACAACAACAGCCAAGTGAGCTGCTGCGTATGACGCACCAGCCGCAGGCCATGTCGTCTGCTCACAAGGGCTGTGCCGTCCATCCCCCTTGTGGACAGCACACATTCTATGCCAGGGGTCCCAGGGTGGGTGGAGGCTGGACTGGGGTTAGGCTGGCCACACCAGCAACTGCCCCACAGGGTCTCCAAGCTGTCAGTCTTCATGGAGCAAAGCCCCAAACCACACCCACTGCCCTGGAGTGGATTCTGACCCACAGCGCCCCTAGAGGACAGTGTGGAACTGCCCCACAGGGGCTCCAAGGCTGTCAGTCTTCACAGAAGCAAAGCCCAAACCACACCCACTGCCCTGGAGTCCATTCTGACCCACAGCGCCCCTAGAGGACAGAGTGGAACTGCACCACAGGGTCTCCAAGGCTGTCAGTCTTCAGGGAAGCCTCATCTTTCTCCCTAGGAGTGGCTGGTGGGTCAATGCAGGCCACTTAGCAGCCGAAAGCCTTACCCATGTGCCAGGGAGGTTCAACACCGTGTGGGGGAGGGGTCTGAACAGGTGACAGGAGACGAGCTGCAGGAGACACGCTCCCTCCCCCTCTCCAGGACATCATCACTTGGCCTCTCTCCCCAGGACACGTAACTCCCATGCGTCCATCCAACCCCCTCACAGCGCCCCCGGTGGGTGTCAGGGGAACCAGGTCCCACAGGGTTTGCCATGGCAGATTTTTCTAGAAGCAGATCAACGGGCCTTTCTTCCAAGGGGCAGCTGCATAGACCCGAACCTCCAACTTTCCGGCAAGCAGCTGAACTGTTAAACGTTTACCCCAGCCAAGGACTCCACTCAGAACTGTCAAAAGCGGTCGCTAGCAGCCCTGGAGCTTGGGAAAACATGGACAGGGCCGGGACGTCCCCTCCACCCCCCTCAGGTCATCTCCGGCCACGGCAACCCCGTCCGATTTGGCCCAGCCAGCCCCAGCCAGCCCCCCAGACCTGGCCCACCTTGCCCTTGTACACCAGCTTGCAGACACGGGTCCACAGGGCGCTGCCCCAGGCACACGGATGCTTCTTGGGGGGCGGTGCACAGCGCCGGCAGGGGGGCAGGGACTGCAGAAGGGGCTGCAGGGCAGTGGGGGTGGCCAGCGCGCCCAGCATCCTTGGGCCGGCTTCCCTGGGCCCGTCAGCCCGGCCTTTTGACCAGCTCCTGAAGCTCCGCTCCGGGGGACCCTCTCACGTCAGGGCTTCCTGTCCTTGCCTATCTTACTCTTATTGTCCCTATGGAAAAACACACCCCTCCCCCAGGCCTGCAGCCTGCAGTGCCGGGAATTCCAGCGTGTCACTTCCAGTGTGTCCCTTTCTAATGAAAGCTCAGAAAAGCCTGGCTTCCTTCTCAAGCGCTGGTTTCCGCTGGCAACCTTTAGGAACGCTGAGTAAACCACGCCAGGCCTGTCACCCAGCTCCGTGCTGGACATGTGCTGGACAGGCCCGTGCCCACCACCTCCTGGAGGCTGGATACGCTGCCCTGTGGGCTCGAGCCACCCACAGCCATTGGAGGCGGGAGTCGCCCCCTACCCAGCGTCCCCCCACCCCAGCTGTGAACACCCCCCCCAACCCCAGGCTTCGGCTGTGCTGGTCTCAAGAAAGCGTGGACTATGGCAGCAAGGCTGCCTGGTAGCCAGTGACTGATGGCAAAAACAGCACGCAGTGCCTCTGGGCCCCCAGTCCGTGTGGTGGGTTCAGCGGAAAAGGCCCCACTGTAGGGAACAGTGGGCTGTCAGGGAGGAACGGCCATGTCCTTCCCTCACCTCGCCTGAACCCAAAAGACACTCAAGGCTGACGTTTCTCCATGCAGATGTTTAAAGCACCCGTGGGGTAAATAGAGGCGAGGCCAACAGACGGCTGACTGGGAAATGGCATTCAAGGAAAACGCGGAGTCTACCCAGGATACGGCAGGGCTCTGCTGGACGCAGGGAGGAGTGTGGCCTACACCACAGGGTGGCAGGGTGTGGGGCAGCCCGCTCCCACCCTGGCGCTCCCTGGGGACAGTCTCCCCTGAGATAGGGCAGGGTGGGGGTCTTGGAAGAACTGGGGCTGACAGACCTGGTGGACGGGTGCCCAGAGGCTGACCCAGACAACTGGTCATGGCATCATGCCAGGGAGGTGGGGGCCCTGCAAGTGGTGAGCTTTGTCCCGAACACGGCCACCTCCAACTGAACAAGTGCTACTCTGTCATGCTCTGCAAAACCCC
>NW_006922331.1:596786-608277 GCF_000298275.1 Orycteropus afer afer
AAAAAAAAAAAAAAAACCCAGATCACTGCCTCACTCATCTTTGGCGTGGAAGGGGGCGGGCTGAGCGGTACGGGGGAGGGGACACCCCTCCCTCGTGTGTCCAGCTGAGCTGTGTCTGCACCCTAATGTACTCTGAGGAGGGGCTCCCCAGACACAGGGCAGCGTCTCCAGCAAAGTTTGCACCGTGCATGCCAAGAAACCCACGTCCCTGTGCCATCCTCGGGGCTGCTCTGCTCCCAAGCACTGACATCTGTGTCTTTAACTCTAGGTTGTTCCCGTGTACACCAATCAATCTCTAAGCATCACGTGATAAGACACACAGGCATGTCACTGAAGAGAACATGCCAGTGGCTGACAAATACATGAAGAGACGCTCGCGGTCAGACACGAACCATTAGTGGGATGCAAATCAAAACCACAAGGAGATACCATCTCACCCCAGCACTGACAGCAAAGTTCACACAAAAAAAACCCAGAAAACAAAAAACGCTGGTGAGTGTGTGGAAAGACTGGAACCCTCCTACACTGCTGCTGGGGTTGTAAAACGGTATGGCACTTCCTTAAAAAGCTGGAAATAGAAACAACACATGATGCGGTGATCCCACTACTAAGACATAGCCTGGAGAAATAAGAGCTGTGACATGAACAGACACATGTACACTCATGTTTACGACAACAAACAGATAGAAACAAGCTAAGTGTCTGTCCAGGGAGGAACGGATCAACAGACTACGGTCCCTACACATGGTGGAATGCTATGCAATGTGAAAGAATAGTGAGGAATCCATGAAACATCTCGTGACGTGTTTGAACTTAGACGCCATTAGTGAAGTCAGTCAATCCCAAAAGGACACATATCGTAGGAGACAACTCGTGTAAGAAAAGGGTCAAGAAAACGGTTTCACACAAAAAGAGATATTCTTTGATGGTTAACCAGGAGCTCTGGTGGTGTAGTGCCTAAGGCATTTGACTGCTAACCATAAGGCTGGTGATTCAAACCCACCAGCCACTCCTCGGAAGGAAGGTTGGGCAATCTACTTCCACAGTGATACTGCCTTGGAAACCCAAGGAGGGGTCGCCATGAGTCGGATACGACTTGACGGCAATGGGTTTAGAGGTGGGAGGGTAAACCTCTAAATAGAAGGGAGACACATACTTATTTGGATAAAAAGCCTAAATAAGTAAGTTAAAATAAAACAAAACAAACAAACCAACAAACAAAACCAAACCAGACTCACAGAGCTGGCAAACAACAAACCTGAACTTGATGTTTTGTGATCTGAAGTGAGCAGCCAATCAGCTGAAAGGGGCGTTTCCTTGGGGACGTGGCCTGCCACCACTATATAAATGGATATTCCAGCAAAGCCTGTTCTTGACCTTGCACTTTTCTCCTGGCTTAACCTTGGGGTTAGGGTGGTGGTGTAGTGCCTAAGGCATCTGACTGCTAATCAGAAGACTGGAAGTTCAAACTCACCAGCCACTTCTCAGAAGGAAGACTGGGCAATCTACTGCCATAGGGATACTGCCTCAGAAACCCCAGGAAGGGTTACTATGACTTGGATCTGACCCGAGAGCAGTGAGTTTGATTTTGGTTTTGGTAACCTTGGGATTTTGGGATATAAGCCTGCAGAAAGCTCTGGCATGCCACCTGAACTGCAGGTTTTGTCATCAACCCCTGTGATCCTGTGAGACAGCAGAGGCCTCCAGCCTGCTGCCTGACCCATGGATCTGGGATTTGTCAGCCCCCACAACTATGTAAACCACTTCCTTGAAGTAAATTTCTGAACATATGTTTACATGTATGCTTCGCTGGTTTTCCTCCTCTAGAGAACCCAGACTAAGGTACACCCAAGTGCCCACCAAGTGGTTAACAAGAAAATTGTGGTCTATCCATATGATGAAATATCCAGCTGTACAGAGGAGCACGGTCCTGATTCACGCCACAACACAGATCACCCTCAAACATTACGTTAAGTGACAGAAGCCAGACATGAACGACTGTTGTTCAAAATGGTCCAAATGGACCAACCTGACGACTCCATGGCCAACAGAGGGCAATGCTGCCCAGTCCTGTGCCAGGGTAAGCTACAGATCAGACCACCGTCATTGGGCAATTTTTGAAAGTGGATTGTCAGGCCTTTCTTCCTAGTCTGTTCCATCTGGAAGCTCTCCCTGCATTTGGGAAACTGGGTTCGAGGCTCCATGTGCAGCCACCACCTCTCTGTCAGGGGAGGCTGGCGTGTTCCTGTGACCCTGAACAGGTTTCAGCGGAGCTTCCAGAGTAAGACACAGTAGGAAGGCAGGCCTGGCAACCAAAAACCGCTACCCAGCCTGCCAGCATCTAGGGCTCTGCCATGGGCTATGCAGGACACTGGCCAGAGTGGGTCAGCTGGGCTGCAGCCCCCAGCACCCGGGGTGTGGGTGAGCAACATGCCCCCTGAGCCTGCAGAGGAAGAAGGCAAAGAGGTATTGGGAAAGCACAGTGGTCATGGAGGGTGAAGGCTGAGCCAGGAGGTGGCACTTCCCATCTGGGACCCACAGCCTCGGTTCCGGACTGCACTGTGTGCCCCAGATACATGCTGGACTCGTAATCCCTGTACCTGTGGACGTAATGCCATCTGGGAAGAGGGTCTCACTCGTTATGTTAACGAGACCCTATTAGTATGTTAGTGGAGGCTGCCTCCTAACCTTATCACTTATCAGTTATGAAACGACCAGGTCAGACACAGAAGAGAGCACAAAGAGGGCACAAAGAAAGGAGGAAACAGAGGGCACTTAGACGTCACCCAGGAATCAAGGACCACCCAGGCCACAGATGCCCAGAGGCACTCTCGGGGCCGAGAGAGATTCCCTGAGAGCCAGAGCCCTGAATTTGGACTTCCTACTGGTGGTGCAGTGCTTGAAGCACTCAGGTGCTGACCTACAGTCCGTGGTTCAATCCCATGGGCCACTTCAAGGGAGAAAGATGAGGCAGTCCACTTCCATGAAGACTGACAGTCTGGAGACCCTGTGGGGCAGTTCTACTCTGTCCCCTAGGGTTGCTATGAGTAGGAATTGACTCAATGGCACCTAATGACAGCCTCCTAAAATATGAGAAGCTACACCCGTTTGTGGAAGTCACCACTTGTGGTGTTTCTGTGACAGCAGCACCCGGAGGCTGAGCCAGCTTCGCGGATCCCCAGGGGGCCGCAAGCCCGTTCCCTAAGCACCTCCTTCACGCCAAATGTGGCGGTGGCACCAGCTGCCTTGAAGATGAAGGCACTGGCACTACAGCTGCCCCTCGGCAGATGCTAAAGGACACTGGGTCTCAAAAGAGCAGGAGGAGATGACCACTGACTCGCACAAGTGTGGAGTCAGCCTCAGGGTCTGTCAGAGCGGAGCGGCCTTGGTGATGCGCATCACAGAAGCGTCCGTTAAGGCCAGACCGGGACCAGGTCACGTGTATGCATGGGTGGCTCTCAGGGGCACTGAAGACGCCAGCCAGCGTAGGCTGTGGGCAGTGAGTGTAGCATCCGTGTACGGTCAATATCCTGACCAAAACCACCATCTCTGCCCGGGCACACAGCCGTCTGGGAACACAGACGCAGCCTATGCTCACCGCAGGCAACCCGGTGGAGGGAACACCCCTGGTGGTGACAGGCCCCTCCCTGCCCAAGATCATGAGAAGGGGAGAGATTCCTGGACAAATTCAGGTCTGAGTTTCTGCTGCTTCAAGCCCATTCCTGCTCCAGAAAGATCCCACAACTGGCTAGGGGATGTGACGGGCTGGTGAGAACTGGACGGAAGCATTTCTCTTTGTTAGAAAAACGGCAGCCTCCCACCCTGCACTGCCCAACCAGAGGCTTGGTCTTGCTCACTCCGTTTCTTCTCCCCCTCTCTCTGCCACGTCCGCCGTAATTTCTCCTTTCTGCACATGTGTCACATGCACTGGCCCAGCCCCACACATACACCCGTTCCTGGTGGGGAAGGAACATAGTCCCCGATGTGCAGCACGAGAGGGCAGTGTGCAGAATGGCAGCCAGCCTGAATGATCAGGGATGTCCAGCCGAAGGGAACATACTCACGACCATATATGAGGATGGTAGCTGATAGTTCTACGTATGAATTTGTAGATGCTGTAAGAATGTCCGTACAGAAAGTGAATTTGCTCTGTAAACTTTCACCCAAATCACAATAAAAATTTAAAGAAAGAAAGAAAGAAAAAAGAAAGAACATCCATATAAATAGAACTAACAGGGCAGGACCCGGCAGTATTTCATTCGTTGTACACAGGGTCACTATGAGTTGAGCCACCTTGATGGCACCTAACAACAACGGGGGCAAAGTTAGGATCATTTCTTGGCCTTAGCCAACCACCCTGAGGAAGTGAGTAGTTGGACTTGTGGGCTTGGGACCACGGTTGCAGGGGACATTAAGCTCAACTGGCATAACAGACTACACAAAAACATTGTTCCTCATCCTACTTTGGCGAGTAGCGACTGGGATCTTAAAAGCTTGCAAGCAGCCATCTAGATGCAATGATGGGTCTCTCCTCATCCAGAGCAAAGAAGAATGAAGAAAACCAAAGATGCATGGAAACAATGAGTCCAAGGGACTGGTCCACCATGCAATCCTCAGCCTATACGACCATGAGACCAGAAGAACTAGATAGTGCCCAGCTACCACTGTCAACCACTTGGTGGGGGATCTGTGTAGGAGATCCTCGATAGAGCAGGAGAATAATGTGGAACAAAACTCAAAATCATTGGTGTGGGGGGAAGGACCAGGTTTGCTGTCTAATAGAGCCTGGTGGAACCACTGAGCCTATGGCCCCTAGCTGCCCTTCAGGTCTGGAATTGAACGCACTCCTGTGGCTTCCAGCCAAACAAAAGACAGACATATGAATTGAACATTTACATGAGGCAGACACACTCTTTGGAGAGAACAATCATGGGATAAAGAAGGGCTGCTTATGCACAGGGACACAGCTCAGGGGGCAGCAGTGCATGGAGGGAAGGACACAGGGGATAGGTAACTATGGGCAGGAAGTGGAGGGGAGCTGTTGCATTGGGGTAAATTGCAGTCAATGTCATGAGACAAAGTGTATGTGAACTGCTGCGTGGAAAGTGAATTTACTCTGTCAAACTTTCACCCAAATCACAGTAAATTAGAAAAAAAAAAAAAAAAGAGCACCAGCGGCACCTGCTGTGGGGACTGACCCACTGGCCCTGGAGGCCCCGTGCCCACAGTGACGTGCACTTGCTCTGCGTCTTTTCTATGTGAGTAAAGTGAGTTCCAGCCACCACCTGTGTGTGTGAGTCATGCATTTGTTAGCGACCCTGGCTTGACAATTTGGAGCTGCAGGGAGGGTCGACAGCTTGACGGTCTTCTCACCAGATCAAGTGCTCACCAGGAGACTGAAGCTACAGGCAGTGACTTTTATCTGGATCACTGCTGATGGCCTTGGACAGGGCCTTCGGGGACGCCTCCCCACCCGAGAGGGGGTGCTCATGCTGCCCTACCTGGGGTGGGCGGCAAGGCTGCTGCACAGCCCAACACGCACGCTCGAGCCTGCCGGCTGGAGGGGCACCCCCGTTCTTCTCCCACCCCCCACGGGTTCCCTGCATGTGGGGGTGCCCAGCCACAGGAGGTCCTGCTTGTAGGGCTAGCCCCAGATGCTCAGAGCTCCAAGACTAGGGGGCTTATCTGGAAGGAGAGGGGCTGGGGCTCTGCCCCCACCAGCCTCCTCTCCTGTGTCTCCATGGCAGGGAACACCCTCTCCGGGGTCTGGGGCGGTTGGCGGAAGGCAGGGACAGGATGATCCAAACCTAAAATGGAACCACTGCTCAGTTTCGATCCACGGCGACCCCATGCGTTGCCGAGAACTGCTCTGTGGGGCTTTCATGGCTGTAACGTTCACGGACCACAGTTCAGATGCTGGCAGAGGACGCTGACTCCACTGTGGACATCCAGGAGCACCACCAACCACGCAGGGGGAAGTGCAGCCGGAATGCTTCTCAGAAGCAAAGATGGCAGGACTTCATCTCATGCACTCTAGTCACCTTGTCAGGAGGGACCAGTCCCCAGAGAAGGGTGTCATGCTTGGTAAAATAGAGGTCACCGAAAAAGGGGAAGGCCCTCAACGAGACGGACTGACACGGTGGCGCAGCGATGGGCTCAGGTGCAGCAGGATCGTGAGGCTGCGGCAGGCCCCCTGCTGCACACGGGGTCGCCGTGAGTCGGAGCTGACTCGACTGCACCTGACCACCACCACCTGTATGGAAGCAGACCGCCAGGACTTCCTCCCGCCGTACTGCTGGGTGGGTTCCAACCGCCAGACTCTCAGTTAGTCACCAAGAACAAATCACCGAGCCACCCACTTGGCACCACAGGCCAACCAGAGACTATTTTTGCTTCTAGGCCTGGTCTCCGAGTGCAGGGTGTCCAGCAGGCCCTGAGCAGTTTGGGTCCCCAATGAGGTTTCCACGGTGGAGAAACGGGCAGAGTGGAATCTGGAACTGGAGCTTGGTAAAGATCTGAGCCTGAGAGGGGAGACTGGGGTCTCACCTGCAGAGTGGACTCACTGCTGAGGACCAAGCCCCCGCCCCGTTCATCATTCTTGCTGCGCCCAATGGCGGCATGGGAGGAATTTTGTTTCCTGTCCTTAGCGAGGGGAGTGGGGGCTGGCTGGCAAGCCCTGACCTCCCCCAGGTACCTGGAATGGCCACCCAGCGTCTCCTGAGGTATCCTCCAGGTGGGGCGCTGTGACCAAGCCTGGACCCACCTCCAGGGTGGGCGTGGGAGATTCCCTTAGCTGGGTCTGCTAAGAGATGGGGCCACGTCCCTGTGGGTAGGACGACAGAAACAGCAGGTACGGCCAGCTCCTGTCAGCCAAGGAATACGCAATGCTGGATGCGAGACTCGGAAAACGGCCAAGCCAACCCGCTGCGGCCATGTCAGCTCCGCCTAGCGGCCGCCCCACACCCCACAAAGGCTACACTCCGTCGGGTCTTCCTGGCCGCCATTTTCATGGAAGCCGACTGCTAGCTCTGTCTTTAGTGGTGCCTCCGGATGGATTCGAACCACCAATCTTTGGGCTAGCGGCTAAGTGCATATCGCCTGTACCACTCAGGCACCTGGTGGGACTTCAGGGGCCAGAGAGACGCTGCAAGGTCCCCCAGGACAGAAGGCCTGAGGTTGTCCCTAAGGACCCAGGGAACCTTCCCAGGGTACAGACAGTGGCTGCTGGTCCACTGGGGGCCTTGTGGACTAGTTCTGGACAACACCTGTGTCACCCAGAGTAAGGGGTGCCCCCAGGAATCTGGGGACCTGGATGGGGAGACTCTCGGCTCCTCGTATGTTTCCAGGAAGGGGTGGCCTCATAACGGCTGCTCTCAGCCCACAGCACCACCAATCAGTTCTCCTGGGGGCTCAGCTAGAAAGACAAGCTCAAACAGAAACTCCTTTGGAGAAAAGATGGGCAGGCATGACAGACAGACAGGCAGGCAGACCGGCAAGGCCCCAGCTCAGTTCAGGTGTCCCACAGCTACAGCACCCTTCTTTGCAAGTCCCCCCTCCAATGACAGAGAGTCCTTAAGTGTCAAATGGGGAAGACCACAGGCGTCCAGGGTGGGGGGGATGTGGGGTGTAGGGTGCAAAGCTGTGTCCTGGCAGGGGCAGGCGTGACAGGCTCACCTGGACCTGGCCCTTGCCCACCATCCGGTCAGCGTTCTCACTGTTGTCTTTGGGGGTCTTCGCTTTGTTGTAACATTTCTCGTAGCAAAGGATCCTCAGGGTCTGGGAACCCTCCAGCTCGATCTCAAACTCCTGCAGCCCCAGCAGGGAAGGAAAAGGCCGAGTTAACAGACAGGACTGGATGTGGCAGGCAGCAAGAGATGGCGTCTCTGTGACCGATGTTGCCGCTGCCCCAGAAGGACAAAGATCACACACTACTTCTCTGAGCACCGTCACCGTGGCGACGTGATGGCTCTGCCCAAGTGCCTCCTAAAGCTCTGTTCTCAGGTGCCATCGCATCATGTCTGACTCCCCCTGTGTACCACAGAGTGAAGCACTGCCCAGTCCTGAGGCAGCCTCACAGTCCTTGCTAGACCTGAGCCCATCACTGCAGCCACTGTGTCAACCCATCTCATTGAGGGCCTTCCCCTTTTTCGTTGACCCTCCACCTTTCCAAGCAGGACATCCTTCTCCACGGAATGGTCCCTTCTGACAGCATGACCAAAGGAGGTAAGACGAAGTCTGGCCATTCTCGCTCCCAAAGAGCATTCCAGAAGCTTTGAGTGCCTCTCAAACTCAGTCTAAGCTCTTCAGCCCAGCACCCCAAAGGGGGGCCCCACAACCTGCTTTGGAACCTCAGCGGTACTTGCAGAAGACACAGATGGGCACTTGGATAGGGTGGGAGGCGGTGTGTATCAGTAACAGGTAGGTCTACCCCGAATAACTGGTGTGACTAGCAAGGCCGGTCGCAGGCCACCTGGAGCTACTCACCCCTCTGTACCCCCGTTCCTCACGCCCCCTCCGTGGACTCAACCTGAAGCCCTTGTGGTGTGCCTCGACAGCCTCCCCCACAACCCCACCTGCTGCCTCTGAGGGGTGAGGGCCTCCCGCTCTCTGCTCTGACCACTCCTCCCCCCCATGTCCACTGGGCGCTTTCTGCAGGGACCTCCAGGGCTATGATGACTGGGGTTTCCAACACCAGCAGAGTCACGCAAGGTGGACAGGTCTAACGTAAGACCAGAAAGAAAGGCCTGGAAATCTTCAGAACACGAGCCCAAGGAAACCTCAGGATCACAGGACAGGCCCGCCCTGCTCACTTTGGTCATGTCACCAGGAGCAACCGCACACTGCAGGACATCACGCTGGGTGGAGGAGGGGTCAGGAAAGGGGGAGGCCCTCACTGGGACGGACTGGCCGACGGCTCTCATGATGACGCAGACGTGCTGGCGACGGTGAGGACGAGGCTGGGCCGGGCAGTGTGTGGTGCTGCGGTACAAAGGTTGTCGGGAGGCAGGGCTGACCTGACAGCAGCTGACAGCCCAAGCCTGTGGGCCGCCTGTGCCCACAGCCCCGTGCAGGCTGCGAGGTCTGGTGACCAGAGAAAAGGTGCCAAGGGCGGGGGGTGGCTGAGGTAGGTCCTGGAGCAGGGCCCGTGGGCACGGTGGCGTCCTCTGCAGGGCGGCAGCTCCAAAGCCCGGGGGCTACAAATACCACACTGCCAGGCCCCGGGCCCTCCAGCTGTAGTTGCTCCACAGCCGGGAGACGGTGTCGCTCACGGCTTTGGGGACTTAAATCTAAACTGGTCACTCTGCAATGACTCCCCTCCTCCTGGAAGCACCCAACGAGACAGTGTAGAGGGTCACACGGTAGCTCTCAAAGGGCCCCAGATTCACATATCCAGCACCCAGGGCGGACAGACAGGACACTGCAGACCAGCCCCGGCCCAGCCTGCTGTCCCTACCCTGGCCTGCAGTCCAGAGCCATGAGGCTTCTTGAGAAGATGGGCACGTTTGAGGAAACCACGCCACTTCTGAGGAAAAGCGCTGTGGAAAGCTACCATGTAAACACCTGGCCACAACAAAGGCCTGTAAACACCCTCTGGACAGCTTTCCACATACACCCTTCCTCAGAAAACCCACTTTGTGGGCAGGAGCCAGCCCTGACAGGACAGGCCCCACATGTGGGGGCAGGGTGGGTTCTCAGGAACCGGAGACATCCTCTCGTGGCTGAGTCACCCCCACCCCCAGAGGAGATTCCCAGAACAGGAGAAGCCGGTATGGAGTCAGGAGCCTAGACTCGTCCAAGAAACACCCACCAGGCCGCCAGCTGCTCACCTCGTTCCAGTTTGGCTCAGCCGTGTCCCTGTAGACACGGGTCTTTGCTTTGTTCACAAAGTACCCAAACGAGTCCACCTCCAGAGTGCAGTACAGATCTGGGGACGGCAAACAGACAGGGTGAGCAGGCCCCCCACATTCCAGCATCCACCTTATGGATGAAGCCAGCCCTCGTTCCAATGCCAGAAAAAAAAACAACCCAAACAGCCTTATCTTTCTTCTTTCAAGCACAAATGTATCAGCAGGGACCCACCCCGCTCTGTGGTGTTTCCACGTGTCTAGCTGGAAATGGAGCTCTGGTGGCGCAGTGGGTAAGGTTCTGACTGGTAATCAGAAGGTTGGCGGTTCAAACCCACCAGACGCTCCTTGGAAGGAAGATGGGGCAGTCTACTTCTGCAAAGGTTTACTGCCTTGGAAACCCAATGGGGGTCGCTGTGAGTCCGGATCGACTTGATGGCAGTGACTTTGGCCTACAGTTACCTAGAACACACCACTTCCGTGGAAGCTGGGACTTGACCCGCCATCTTGGCCATGCAGCAAGACGGCCTGGAGAACAGAGCCAGGTGGGAGGCCTGGGCAAGGAGGGTGATGAGGAGACGGGCAGGGAGGCCCAGTGGGGCCTTCTCAGCTGGGGACTGAGGCCTGGAGCAGAGCAGGGCCCACCTGGGGGTAGGGGCACTCCAGGCCAGCTCAGGGCACAGCAAGCAGCTCAACCCTCCACCGGCGCAGCCAGGCAGCTGACGTGAACCCACGTGCACAAGCGTGGGATGGGCCCCACAGGGCTTTCAATAGCTGCCTTCGCTCTTCTAACTTTTTAGCGCGATTTGGGTGAAAGTTTATGAAGCAAATTGGTTTCTCATTCCACAACTCATACCCATCTTGTTTCGTGACACTGACCGCAAGCCCCGCAACGTAACAGCTCTCCTCCCGCTTCCTCCATTTCCCTTCATCCTTCTCTCCTGTCCCTTCCTGCTTCTGCACTTTCCCCCCCGGGCCCATGCTGCCCTTTGGATCTTGTGGGGTTGATGCTCCCAGGGAGTGTCAGCCTCCCTGGGGTTACTGTTCACTCATGTTGTTGTTAGGTACCGCTGACTCGATTCTGATTCACAGCGACCCCACGTACAACAGAACGGAACACCGCCCAGGCCTGAGCCAGCTCTGCAGTCCCTGCTATACCCGAGCCCATCGCTGCAGCCACCGTGTCAGTCCATCTCGTTGGGGGCCTGCCCCTTTTTCACTGACCCTCCACCTTACCAAGCATGACATCCTTCTCCAGAGAATGGGCCCTTCTCTTCCAGGCAACGTCCCGGCCACATTCTTTGTCCACCTCATAGTCCCACCTGCTGTTGGCTGAGAGGTGAGCCACAGGGGTGAGTTCAGGCCCAGGCCTCAAGTGTGACTAACGACCACAGTCTGAGGGACCCCACCAGTCTCCAGAAGACTAATCAGCTTGTTCCTTGTGATTCTGAACTCTGTCCTACATTCTGTCCCACTCCGTCCAGGACCTCCTACTGTGATCCCTGTCAGAGCGGCTGGCAGTGGGGGCCAGGCAACAGCTAGTTCTTCTGGTCGCAGGGTCACGGAAGCTGGGGTCCCGTGGTCCGTTAGTCCTTTGGGCTGTTTCCTTATGGCTTTGGCTGTCTCTGCCCCTCGTTGCTCCCGAC
>NW_006922331.1:609505-610206 GCF_000298275.1 Orycteropus afer afer
CTAGGAATGTGGCCAATGGCTGGGCACACGGCCAGTGGCAGGGGACGTGGCTGGTGGCTAGGAATGTGGCCAATGGCTGGGCACATGGCCAGTGGCAGGGGACGTGGCTGGTGGCAGGAGACATGGCTGATGCCTAGAAATGTGGCCAATGGCTGGGCACATGGCCAGTGGCAGGGGACATGACCAGTGGCAAGGAACGTGGCCGGTGGCTGGGGACATACAGGGTGGTGCTCAATGGATACAAAGGACCAGAAGGAGGTGCCTGGCTTGGCCACCCCTCACTGGGCTAGGACCTCAAACCAGAGGAAAAGGTTTGGGGGTGTCAGGAATGACAGGTTCAGTTCAGGGACATGGAGTTCAAAGCATGGATTTTAGAGTGGGAGAGACAGACAGAAGGGCCAGGAGGCAGGGTGGGAGTCAAGGGGAAATCCTGGGGTCACCTGCACTCTTGAGGGGTGGGCTGGGAGGAAAAGCACCCTGATGGCTCCTGTGAGACCCCAAGATTTATGGGCGGCCAAGACAGTTGAGTGTGAGAATCCCACAGCTTCATCAAGGTACTGTGTGTAGAGGCGAAACCACAGCCCTAACCCACAGCCACCGAGTCAACTCCCGTGTTATGATGGCCCCAGAGAGGTTTGTGGGGTATGATCTTCAGGGGAACAGACTGGCAGCCTCTTCTGCAGCACCACCGGTGGGGCTTC
>NW_006922331.1:611060-612529 GCF_000298275.1 Orycteropus afer afer
TTTCACTTGTCGACCTTGGGTCTGTCAGCCTCTGCAGCCAGCAGCTGCCTGAGTCAGGAGAAGCCTCCAGCTCCAGTGGGCCGGGAGCAAGGGACAGAGCTGAAGCCCAAGGTCGAGGGGCCTTTCCCTGGCCCCCAGAGCTGGCACTCTGAACTGACTGATAGCCTCCAAAACTGTAAGAGAATAAATTCCTGTCTGTGGTATTTTCTATTAGAGCCGCAACAGAGAATGAAAACAGTGGGTTGTCCCCACCTTTTGGCTGTTATGAATGGAGCTGTTATGACACCTCGTGTACAAGTCTTTGTGGGGACATGTTTTTGCTTTGTCAGCACCAACTCCTCGGAGCGTTGAGCACCAGATCACACCAAAGATTTATGTTTAATTTACTGAGAAACTGTGAAACTGTCATCCCAATGGTGGAACCATTTTACATCTAGCTGGCAACGGGTTCCCTGATGCCATGTCATCACAGCATGGTCGGTGCTCTGTCTTTCTGAAAGTCACCACCCTAGTGGGTGTGAAGTGGTATCTTGTTGTGGCCTGAGTCTGCACAGGTAAGCAACTTTCTGGTGGTCCTTGCTCTCAGCCAAGATCCATCTGACATCAGCAATGATATCCCTTGTTCCACATCCTCTTCTGAATCCAGCTTGCATTTCTGGAAATTCTGTCAATATACTGCTGCAACTATTTTTGAATTATCTTCAGTAAGATTTTACTTGCATGTGGTATTAATGATATTGTTCTATAATTTCCACATTCTGTGGGATCACCTTTCTTTGGAGCGGGTACAAATATGGATCTCTTCCAGTCAGTTGGCCAGGTAGCTGTCTTCCAAATCTCTTGGCATAACCAAGTGAGTGTCTCCAATGGGGCATCTGTTTGTTGACACATCTCAATGGGTATTCCATCAATTCCTGGAGGCTTGTTCTTTGCCAATTTTTTCATTGCAGCTTCGACTTCTTCCTTCAATACCATTGGTTCTTGATCATATGCCATCTCCTGAAATGGATGAAGATCGACCAGTTTCTTTTGGTACAGTGACTCTGTGTATTCTTTCCATCTTCTTTTGATGCTTCCTGTACCATTCAGTATTTTGCCCATAGAATCTTTCAGTATTACAACTCGAGGCTTGAAATTTTTTCTTCAGTTCTTTCAGCTTGAGAAATGCTGAGGGTGTTCTTCCCTTTTGGTTTTCTAACTGCAGGTTTTTGTACATTTCATTATAATAATTGACTTTGTCTGCTCCAGTGCCTTTTGAAATCTTCTGTTCAGCTCTTCTATTTCATCATTTCTTCCATCTGCTTTGGCTAGTCTCTGTTCAAGAGCAAGTTTCACAGTCTCTTCTGACATCCATTTTGGTCTTTTCTTCCTTTCTGCCTGTTAATGGATTAGCCATTAGGGAGACACAAATCAAAACAACAAGCTACCATCTCACCCCAGCAATAATGAGGTTGTTAGGAGCCGTTGAG
>NW_006922331.1:613444-615682 GCF_000298275.1 Orycteropus afer afer
CAGAGTAATGAAGAATCTGTGAACACCTCATAACGTGCAGTGACATGGAGAACTGTATGCTGAGTGAAGTCAGTCAGTCACAGAAGGACAAACACTGTTATGGGCCCACTACTGTGAAAAGTTAGGGAAAAGTCTCCAGGCAGAAAGGAAATGCTGGGAAGCACAGCTGTGCTCTGACCCACACGTCCTGAATGGGGTCCATATGCCTGGAACTGGTCTGGTCATCGAAGGCCTATCCTGAAATTACGAGGCACACCTGCAGGGGGCAGCAGGCCTGCTCACAGGGTCTGAGTCGTCTGCCAAAGGGCAGCATCCACCCCGGGGAACAATTCCATGTCCAGCTGGTGCACACAGCACCGGCAGGCAGGTCCAAGGCTTCGGCTGGGAATCTGAACAACTGGCCTAGTTCCCAGATGCTGCCGGGTTTAGCTCTCCCCTGGTGGGCACCCACTCACTCCCCATGATCTTCGTCCCAGACCAGCCACTTACTGGAACTCTGCTTAAATCCAGTGGCCGAGTGGACGATGACGTTCAGGAAGCCATAGAGCCCAGGAGACTCGTCATCTGAGTAAGAGACCAGAGAGGTGAGTGGCTGTCCCCTTGGGGCCAGCTTTGCTTGTAAGTCAACTACTGGGCCTGTGCGGCCACCATGTGCCCAGCGCTGCTCTGCCTTAGAGTGTAGGATCTAGCGGGGGACACGACAGAGGCAAACAGGTCATTGAGATTAAGTGCAATGAGGCTCTGAGGGCAGAGGAGGGGTCAGGGGTCAAAGTGGGTCTCGGAGGATGTGTTTGTGCACAGTGCGTACCTGTGTGTGTGACTGGGTGATGAGTGTGTGTGCCCAAGGTTATATATACCTGTGTGTGTCTGGGGAGTTTGCGTATGTGTATGTATGCATGCACACGTGTACACCGGTAAGTGTTTTGGGAGCACTGCGTATGTATGTGTGTGTACAATCATATAGCTGTGCGTACACCCAGAGTGTGTGCTTGTGCATACAAGCGTACAGTTATGTGTGCCGAGAGTGTGTGTGTACATGTGCACACATAAGCATACAGCTCTATGTGCCAGGAGCATGTACGTGTGTACCTGTGTATGCATAACCACACAGCTGTGTGTGCTGGAGTGTGTGTGTGCGTATACGTAAGCATACACCTATGTGTACCTGGAGCACGTGCACGTGTTTCCGTACATGCATAAGTGTACAGCTCTGTGTGTTCTGGGAGTGTGTGCATGGTGACAATGAACACACAGTCTGTGTGAAGGTGTGGAACCAAAAAATGCCTTTTTGAGAGGAGGCTGAGGCCAGGCAAGAGCGGGGCCGGGTGAGGTGGGGCCAGCTGTAGAGGCCAGAAAGCCTGAAGAGGTGTGCAGGCCTTGTACTAGGGACAGAAGTCACCAGGACCGGTGTCTGACCCCATGTCTGGCGCCGGCTTCCCAGAGAACACCCTCCCAGCCCCCTCCTCCCCTCCCAGAGAGTGCAGCAGGCAGCAGTGTGCACCCCCACTCCCGCAAGGCCCACAGGTTGTGCAAACAGCTCGGACAGCAGAGGGAGAGGACCCCGGGCCTGCTGACTCCCGCCCGCCTGCAGGGGGCAGCATACCTTCCTTGTTAATGGTCAGCGGAATGTTGTGGACAGTCTGGAGTTTGACGCACGAGTTGGTCAGCATCTGCAGCTCCACTGAGGTCAGGGAGAAGCTTTTGAAGCCTGAGGGGGGGGACAGAGACACGCTGACTGGTTGTCGACACCATGCTGTGGATGCTCGGGGACCCTTCCTCAAGCTTCAGCATCCTGCAGAGTGGGGCACGGCCCAGGGGAGCCCCGCAGCAGCCGAGGGGAGCAGGGAGCCAGCATGACCAGCCTGTGTCACCTGCTCCCGGACACAGAGGCCATTCCAGGAGAGGGCAACCTGGTGCATCCTCCTAGGAGGTGTCCCAGAGGCCAGCACAGCTCTGAGCCTGCTCCGTGAACGTGGGCCCCATCTCCCATTGAGGGAGAAGAAGGGCTTATTCTGGGCATTGCGATGAACACAGCGCAAGTGCTACCACAGCGGAAATGGCATTAAGGTCCCCAAATGTCCCACACTGTAACAGAAAACGCCGGGCCAGAGCAGAGGCAGGGCCACGGGCACCAGCCTCTAGGCCGCAGGAAGCCAATCCTGTGCTTCCATCAGATGCCAGCTGCCCAGGTGGGAGGCAGGAGGCCTGAGGGCAGGGGTTCCAGCCACGTCAGGTATG
>NW_006922331.1:616101-624180 GCF_000298275.1 Orycteropus afer afer
GAGCAGCATCCTGTCCCGGGGACCTGAACCAGGCTGGCCAAGTGGACGTGGGGGCGGGGCGAGATGGTGGGGGCGTGGCCTGCAGCCGGGAACTCGGGGGCGTAGGGAGTTCAGTGCAAGGGCGGCCCAGGACTCGGGTGGGGGACACAGCTGGAGGGTCACAGGAGAAGTCCAAAAGGCAGCAGGGGGAGTGTCCACGGAGGGTATTCCTGGGGGCACAGGTATGGGGAAGGGAGGCCCAGACAGAAGTGGGTTTGGGGAGGGCTGTCAGCGTAGCTCGTCCCCAACGTGTTCGCTAAGGCACGATCCACGTTAGATTCTGCTGGAATGAGACGGTCCCCCGGCCGCGCCCTGGAGGTACGGCCCCTCTGAAGAGCGCAGGCGCCGCAAACCCAAGTCCCGCCCAGATCCCTCCGCGCCACTCACATTTCTTCTGCCGCTCGCGGATGTGCTCCCGCCACTCGGCGCGCTCGTAGTCGGACGCGATGAGGAACGTGTAGCTCTGGGAGGGGTACAGCAGACCACAGGTTACCCCGCACCCCTCGCGCACACGCACACACGTCATACACAAAGACACGTGCATACACGCACAGTCGGTGCTGGCAGCAGGCCTGCTTGCTTCCGGTACACTGCACCCGCAGCAGCTCCCGCTGTCCCTGCACTCACCGGCCCACCTGTCCCACCTGCCTCCCGCCACCCCGGGTCTGAACCTGCACCGGCCCACCTGTCCCACCTGCCTCCCGCCACCCCGGGTCTCAACCTGCACCGGCCCATCTGTCCCACCTGCCTCCCGCCACCCCGTGTCTCAACCTGCACCGGCCCACCTGTCCCACCTGGTCCCCTGGGACAGGACGTGATGCTAGAGAAGGGAGAAGCTAGGCCCCTGCTGGTGGTCTGTAGGGAGGCCCAGCAGAGAGGTGGGCAGGGACTCTGCCAAGTCTGCCAGGCCCTTTCCCAGCCACATTCTGGGAGCTGACAGGCATGTAAGATGCCGCAAGGGGAGAGGACCGAAGACCGCATTGGGAAGAGACCAGGGGCACTCCGAGAAAGGGGCTCACAGACCACGAGTGCAGGGTCCAGGCTGAGAGCCTGCATGCAGGGCCGGCCACGGGCCACAGACCGCGCGCGGTACAAAACAAAGGGACATGTGTGGGTGCATGTGTGTACACGTATGTCTGGGAGTGTGTGTACATGCATGTGAGTGTGTCTCTGTGTGTGCATGTAAGTGTACATATATGAACACATGAGTGTATAATTGTGCAGGCTTGTTGAGTTATGTATTTACATGACTGTGAGTGTGCATGTGTGAGTGTATGATTATATGTGTGTACATGTGTATATGTATATGTGTATATGTATGCATGTGAATAAAGAGTCCTGGTGGCGTAGTGCCTAAGGCATCTGCTAACCAGAAGGCTGGAGGTTCAAACCCAACAGCCACTCTATGGAAGGAAAACTGGTCAATCTACTTCCGTAAAGATTTACTGCTTCGAAAACCCAAAGAGGTCACTATGAGTCTGAATTAACTCAATGGTAGTAGGTTTCTGGGTTTGATGCATGTGAGTTTGTGTATGTGTAAGTACATGCATGTACATGTAAGTGTATATAAGTGTATTTGTACACATGTGTAAATGTGTGAGTGTATGAGTGTACATGTGTGAACGTGTGTGCTGAGTGTGTATGTGTGTGTATATGTAAGACCATGTATCTACATGTAAGTGTATTTGTATGCATTTGCTGTGTAACTGTATGAGTGTATTATGTATCTGTGTGAACGTATGTGCTGAGTGTGTGACTGCATGTGTATGCATATGTGTGTATATGTAAGAACACATATCTACATGTGAGTGTATAGAAGTCTGTACATATATTGTGTAATTAAGCGTATGTGTTGATGTGAGTGTATGGATGTGGTCGTTAAGGTTGTGTGTCAACCTGGCTGGGCCTGGCTGAGTGGCTGGGCAGCTGGTGGTAGTTAATTCTCATATGAGACTGGTAACCAGCTCCATGGTGGGGCCTACCACAAGCAGCTGAGTAATTGCTTTAGGGAGGTGGTCTGCTTCCCATATACAGGCAGCAGCTTTGGGAATGATCCTACCTTATATCACATTTAAACCTGCACGTAGCCGTGTCGTTGTTCAGCAGCCTGCCTGCTCTGCCAACCTTGGGACTTTCAGTGGACTTGAATCAATGGCCTGCCATGTGGTTTGGTAACATTGGGACTGTGCCTTGTTACTTGTCAACCTTGGACTTGTCAGCCTCAGCAGCCAGCAGCTGTCTGAGTGAAAAAAAGCCTCTAGCTCCAGTGGGCCGGGAGCAGGAGGCAGAGCTGGACCCCAAGGTTGAGAGGTGTGGTGCTAATGTTTGTGTGTCAACTTGGCTTAGGCCTGGTTGAGTGTCTGGGCAGCTGGATGTAGTATTCCCCATGATAAGACTGGTGATTAAACTCCATGGTAGAATCTACTGTAGCTGCCTTTGGGTATGTGTGTGGTCTGCTTCCCATGTATAAGGAGAAGCTTTGAGAATGGTCTCTAGCCAATGGCATGCTTGGACCCTGCATGTAGCCATGTTGGTGCTTAGCAGCCTGCTATGCTCTGCCAACCTTGGGACTTACAATGGACTTAAGTTAATGGCCTGCCGTGTGTGGTTTGGTAATATCAGGACTGTGCCCTTTTTACTTGTCAACCTTGGGGCTTGTCAGCCAGCAGCTGTCTGAGTGAAGAAATGCCTCTAGCTCCAGTGGGCCAGGAGCAGGAGGCAGAGCTGGACCCCAAGGTTGAGGGGCTCTCACCCAGCCCCTAGAGCCTGGCACTTTGAACTTGGACTTAAAGCCTCCAAATTGTAGGAATAAACTCCTGCTTGTTAAGGCCGTCCCATGTATGGTGTGTTTCCTGTCAGAGCAGCACTAGGGAACCAGAACAAGGACCTTTCACCCAGCTCCTAGAGCCTGGTACTTTGAACTCAGACTTAAAGCCTCCCAACTGTAAGAGAATAAACTCCTGTTTGTTCAGGCCATCCCATCTGTAGTGTATTCTTATCAAAGTGGCACTAGGTAACCAGAACAACAGATGAATATGAATGTGTGTGAATGTACGTGTTGAGTGTATGACTGTGTGAGTGAATGTATAAATACGTTTGCATGTGTGTGTAAGTGACCACGTGTAAGTGTATGACTGTGTGTGTGATTGTACATGTACTTGTAAGATACACACATGTAGTCTGTGTATCTGTAAGCTCTGTGTGCATATGCATGTCTGTGAATGTATGTATGGGTGTATGCTTGTGAGCATATGTTAAGTATGTAGATGTATATATGTCTGTCAGTGTATGTGTGGCTGCATGTGTATGCATATATACATGTAAGCATATGTATGCATATGTATCCGTATATGTGTGAGTATATGTGTGTGTGAATAAATGTAATATGTGTGTATGTACAGGAGTATATGTGTAAGTATACATATGCATGAGTGTACAAGTGTGCACATGTACATACATGTACACACACACATGTGTATGCATAAACATGTGCTCGTGTCTGTTAACACGTGCATGTGGAGGCATACATGTGCACACACGTGTGTGCGTGTGGCCCTGGACAAGTCTTTTGGTGTGTGAATGCTCTCCCAGGGAACAGGCCTGCCACTCCACGGGGAACAGCGAGCTGGGACCACAGCCCACACGGTCTGAAGGGCAGGCAGGTCTGGGCCCCAGGTGGACAGGAGGTGGGGGCGGCAGGCTGGGCGAGAAGGCAGGCGCTCACCTTGCCGTTGCGGCTGTGCACCCTGAAGGCCATGTTGGGAGACATGAGCAGCAGCAGGGACTCCTGCTCTGACAGCTTCTTCTTCAGCCTCTCCACGGCCTTGCTGCCCTTGTTTGCTCTCTGCAGGGGTGGGGTTGGACAGACACATGCTTGGGTCGAGTCACTGGGGGGGACGGGCAGCAGGGCCCATTCTCACTCAGTTCCACTTCCCCAGACGCCCAGCTCACGGAGCACAGGAGTGCTGGCTGTCTGCTCAGCACAGCACAGCACGAATAACCCCAAAACCAAACCCACTGCCCTGGAGTTGATTCCAACTCACAGCGCCCCCAGAGGACCGAGTGGAACTGCCCCACAGGGTCTCCAAGGCTATCAGTCTTCATGGAAGCAAAGCACAAACTACACCCACTGCCCTGGAGCCCATTCTGACCCACAGCGCCCCCAGAGGACCGAGTGGAACTGCCCCACAGGGTCTCCAAGGCTATCAGTCTTCATGGAAGCAAAGCATAAACTACACCCACTGCAGTGGAGTCAATTTTGACCCACAGCGCCCCTAGAGGACAGAGTGGAACTGCACCACAGGGTTCCCAAGGCTGTCAGTCTTCATGGAATGCCTCATCTTTTTCCCATGGAGGAGTGGATGGGTTTGAACTGCTGACCTTTTGATTAGCAGCTCAATGCTTTCCCCATGGCACCACAAATGGGGCGGTACCAGAGCCACAAAAGTAACAACAGAACACCCACTGCTGTCGCATCCACTCCAACTCCCGGCCCGTGTGTCAGGGCAGGGCTCCCAGCGCCTGACTCCTCAGCAGTAGACTGCCAGGTCTTTCCTCTGAGGTGCCTCTGGGTGAACGCAAACCATCAAATCTGAGCAGCTGAGCATGTTAACTGCACCGCCCAGCGACTTCCGCCACAGCACAGGGCCTTGGCCAGTCTCTGCTGGCTGCCCTCCTGAGGAAGCAGCAGCCCTTGGGTGGGTTCAAGGCCCAGCACAAGCCACTGAGCACATTCAGCTAGCCTTTCTCCAAGAACAGTCCCCTGACATTGGCAGGGCAGACAGACATCTACAACCTTCTCTCCATCCCAGTTTTTGGAACTGAGACAACACCCACTGGCCCTGTGGCCCAGGCCTCCCTACGGCCCCTCTGATCCAAGTGGATGTCAATATCAGCTCCCAGGCACCTGCAAGGGCCCAGAGGAGGGCTGGCGCTGGTCACCAGCACCTGGGCAGGAAGACCCTCCCTGTCCTGCTTGCTGGGGGGAGGACCATTCTGCCTGCCACCAGGTGGGCCCGTCCCCAACACTGGGGCCAGGGGCACAATGCGGATGGACACAGTGGTAGCAGGAAGCTGTCCTCCTGCAGAATGACACACCTTTCTGACTGCTGGGTTTGAACCACTGACCTACTAGTTAGCGGCCAAGCACTTAACCACTATGCCAGCAGGGTTCCTTTTCACCTTTCCCAGAGCCTCCCGAATCTCTCCGGAGGCCACTGGGGGTCTGGTTGGGGCATTCCTCGCCTGTTGGGTCCTATCATCCTAAGGGGATGTCCCTGGGTGTTCACGAAGGGTCCTCCTGGGGCAGTCCTCACCTACTGGGTCGTACCCCCGCTAGGGCAGTCATATGGGGATGTCCCCGGACTGTCCCCAATCCCAGGGGCCCACTTCCCTTAGTGACTCAGTGCCTCCTCTGGACTGCTGCGGCCGTGACCTGGTTGGTCCCCTGTGCGGAGCGGCCCTGGCTCCCGGGACCAGCAGGCGTGAGGCCAGGTGCCCAGGAGGGGCCGCCCCGCTCCACCCCAGCCCCACACCTTCTCTCTCTGGATGTCACTCTTGATCTGGGAGATCTTGATCTTCAAGGCGTCCAGCTCCTCATCGGGCACCAGCGGGATGCTGGGGGCCGCTTCCGACTCGTCCACCGTCTGGAAGCTCAGGTCCGTGAGCGGAATGTACCACTTACAGTCGTAGTGCTGGGCTTTGCTGGCGGGAGGAGGAGAGTGCAGTTACGCGGGCCCCCATTCCGTGCTAATACCTCTGCTTCCGGAACCTTGGGAACCCTAACTTATTGGCTGTGCAGTTGTTGTTGTTTTTTTAAAAAAAAAAAACAAACCCAGACCCAAACATGGTGCCATGCAGTCGATTTCACCCCAGCCCTGGTGACCCTGTTACCGAGGGGAACCGTCGCATGGGATGTGCATGACTATGATCTTTACGGGAGCAGATTGCACAGCCCTGGTGACCCTGTTACCGAGGGGAACCGTCGCACGGGATGTGCATGACTATGATCTTTACGGGAGCAGATTGCAGGCCTTTCTTCTGTGGCCCTGCTGCATGGGTTCAAACCGCCAACCTTCAGGTTAGCAGCCGAGCGCAAACCCCTGGCATCACCCAGGGACTTCACGCACCATTCACCTGGCCCCAAAACCCAGTGCCTGCTCAACATGACAAGCTGGGGTAAGGCTGTTGGCAGGCAATGGTGACCCCAGGGACCTCGGTACACGTGGCCCAGGGCCCCGAAGTGTTTGACAAGCCCTGAGCCCACCTTGCCCCGTGTGGACGGGCAGCAGGTCCCAGCTCCTCTGGGGACAAGCACACTGAGGCTGCCCGTGGAGCCAGTTCCCCTTGTCCCTGTGAAGATGAGCACGCCAAGGCCATCGGAGGAACTGCAGTCACCTGGGCTCACCTCTCATGTGACAGACAAGGGCCAAGGGCTCTGTTTTCAGGTGGCTGATTAAAACCACTCAACAAGGCAGGACAGGACCGAGCCAGTCCTGGCCACTCCCAGGGCGACCCAGCCCTGCCACCACAGGAAGTCACTCAGCGGCTGCAGGCCTCAGCTGAGAGTATCTTAGGGACCTGCCCACAAGCTTGGGAGGCCCAAGTGCACGGACAGAGGTCTGCCAAGGACGGGGAGATGGCCAAAGCCTACCTAGCACTGGCCTACACCAGACCCTGTGGCTCCCGCCTGCCACAGCACTCCCCTGACATGTGGGGTCACAGGGAGGCTCCCCGTCACTCTGCAAGGTCAACACTCTGGGCACCCTGACCCTGACCCCTCTGTAGACTGACAGTGACCCCTCTGACCCGGAGACCAGCATCACAGCCAGTTAGAAACAAAACACTGCTGTAAGACGCAGAGGACACCGTGGACTTTGGTCCCGCCTCCTCAGAGCCTGACCACACACAGGCCAATGAGTGGGGACCATCCCAACCAAGAGGGACCGCCGGGGGCCCGATGCTGACAAAGCCTCAGGAGGAGGCCCGGAACGGCCCTCAACACTGAGGCTCAGAGAGTCTCCTGGTCGGCGAGGACGTCGGCTCTCAAGAGGGTACCGCACCCCTCGGACACAGAAGCCTGGTGCCGGAAACACCCCTGACCCGACCTCAGACGGCACCTGTCTCCTTTTGTGCCCTATGAGGGTCTAACAGATCTGCAGCTGTAAGTCCTGCACAGCGTCTGTGAGTTCTGTGAGTCATTCCAGCCAACCACTGAACCCAAAGGGGCAGTGCCCACAGCAGGTCAGGGTGAGGGTGTGGCGTGGACCCCCCAGCTGGCAGCTGACATCCTGAAGGGGTGGTGGGGAACCAGCCCCAAATCTGTGGCCAGAAAGGCAGAGGCTGGATGTCATACGGACTCCTCAAAGGGTGGTGTCCTTTGAATGTGTGAGCTGTGCCCGCAGCTCTGGGTGGCGAGGGCCAGAAACAGTGGGGCGGGGGATGGAGAAAGTGTAGTGGGACGAGGGGGTCCATCTGAGCCGCGTCTCAGGGACTGGACTGACCCTGCTTCAGAGCACTCAGTAGCTGGGAAGAGGTGCCTGGTGTCTCCAAGGCTCCAGTCTTCCCTGTGCCAGGGTCCCTCCCCAGAGAGACCGTCTTGCCACCTACCCTGCACTCTGCTTCTTCAACTTGGCGCACAGCAGCAGGTCCGTGAACATGAAGACGTGGCGCAGCTTGCGGGCTCCCTCCACCAACTCCACCATGAAGCTGTCTTTCAGCAGCTGCCGGTGCTGTTGGGATGGGGGGGGGGCGTGGCTCAGGCAACGGGCCAGCTGGGCTGACGCGGGGACCGGCCCAGGGGGAGGTGGACTCACGCAGATCCAAGCCTCGGACAGACCCTACAGCATTCGCTCCACCCCACCGCCCCATGGACAGACAAGGCCCCTGCCTAACAGGCCTCCCGGTGCCCCTGCTGGACGCAGGCCTGCGGTGGGGGAAGTGTGCACGGAGGGGACTGCCATGGGGGAGCAGGTTTGGGAAGGGTCCCAGTCACCAAGGCCCTCAGGGAAAGGTCGGACACCCCCTCAGCAGGGAAACAAC
>NW_006922331.1:625130-626156 GCF_000298275.1 Orycteropus afer afer
TGGAGTCAATTCCCACTCCTAGCGCCCCTGGAGGACAGAGTGGAACTGCCCCAGAGTCTTTACAGAAGCAGACTGCCTCGTCTTTCCCCTGTGGAGTGCCTGGTGGGTTCAAATAACTGAACTATTTGTTTGCAGCCGAGTGCTTTAACCACTGTGCCACCAAGGTCCTTCCAGCTCAGACCAGCCGTGTTGGCCTCATGCCCACCCCTTGGTAGAGACGCCCCTCTTCCCTCTCCCCACCTGTCCCTGCTGTCTTTCCTGTGCCCAGAAGCTGAGTCTGGGGTTTCAAGCCTGGCTCTGAGCAGGGCTGACCCCAGCCCACAGCCTTTAGCACCAAAGGTAAGGTGGACATGGTGACTGCAGTGGACAGCTGGGTTGAAGTGCTGATTGGAACAGTCTGACTTGTGGAGACCACAGTGTGGGCCAGTCCTTCCTGGGGTCCTTGGAAGTGAAATAGGAGGGGGTCCACAATGTGCTGACTTGGTCTATACAGTTAGGAGAATTAGTCAGTGAATGGCCAACTTGAATCTAACTTGAATCCCCAAAACTGAGTCAGGACCCCAAATCGACCCCCAGAGCCCTTGAATGAAGGGGAGACTGAGTCCCTTCAAGGAAGGACCTCTCCACCCTGCCAGAAATGTGCACTGTGAGTCTTTCTCCCCGCCTCCCCAAGGGATCCACATGTGGCCTGCATAGGGTGACTGCACTGGGGAGAGGGGAAGCTGATTTTTCATGGACTACTGAACACTGAGGAGCTGTGGTGGCACAGTGATTAAAACACTCAGCTGGTAACGAAAAGGTTCGAACTCACCAGCCACTATGTTGGAGAAAGATGAGGCAGTCTGCACCAATAAAGATTGACAGCCTGGAAACTCTGTGTTGCAGTTCCACTCTGTCCTCTAGGGGCGCTGTGGGTCAAAATAGACTCCACGGCAGTGGGTGTGGCTTGGGCTTTGCTTCTGTGAAGACTGACAGCCTTGGAGACCCTGTGGGGCAGTTCCACTCTGTCCTCTAGGGGCGCTGTGA
>NW_006922331.1:626291-629683 GCF_000298275.1 Orycteropus afer afer
TGGGCTTTGCTTCTGTGAAGATTGACAGCCTTGGAGACCCTGTGGGCAGTTCCACTCTGTCCTCTAGGGGCGCTGTGGGTCAGAATGGACTCTAGGCAGTGGGTGTGGTTTGGGCTTTGCCTCCCTGAAGACCGACAGCTTTGGAGACCCTGTAGGCAGTTCCACTCTGTCCTCTAGGGGCGCTGTGGGTTGGAATAGACTCCACGGCAGTAGGTTTTGTTTTGGGGTCTGAAGTGCAGGCTCCCAAGCTTGTGGCCAGTACCCACTGACCCTGCCCTGGGTGTCTGGGGATATGAGAAAGAAGATCTGTGTGGGCAGCTGGGGAAGGGAAGTGAGACACATTTCCACAGGATGCAGTTGGCATGTGTACAGGACTCGTTACCCACATGATTTGGTGTTAGAGGTGGGGGCCTTAGTCCCCCTGCCCTAGTCTGTGCAGCTGGTGAGACCCTCGACAGAGCACATGTGTGCGGCTGGATACGCAGCACCCAGAGGTCAGCAGCCCTCCCCCCGTACTGCACCCAAGGTGCCTGACCAAGCAGAGACCACCTAGAGGACGGCTGGCACCACCGAGAAGCTTCTATTCACCATCACTGTTTCCACTCCCAGGAACAAGCGCTCATTCAGTGAGTTAACACTAATCGCCCTGGGCCCTATTTACCCTAGATCCACCTCTGCAGGTCTACAAGGGACCCTTCCTCCCACAAACATCCCTGACGCCTCAAGGGCCAGACACTGGCAAGGGTACAGAGAAGGGTCCCCGTCCACCTGGCACACCGGGCCTCCCAACGAGGGCTGGAACTGGACCACCAACCCGAGTCCTTGAGCTCCCTGCTCGGCCACACCAATGTCCCTGTGTGACCATCTCAAGAGGAGGCCAGGGGAACAGAGGCAAGATCCAGGCCTGGCTGCCCTGTCCTCCCAGGCATCACCCGACTGCCCTCTACTCCTTGAGGACTGACTTCTATGATGTGGATGGCAAGCAGGCACGTCCCTCTGGGTCCCCAATGTCACTTGGAGACGCTGTGAGCAGACCCAGATACATACGAAAGGCCGAGGGAAGAATGAATGGCTGTGTTTCCTTCCAGCATGGACTGAGCCTCGTCAGAGCAGCAGGCAAAGAGCAGGGCTCCCAGAGGTGGTGGGAGACGGCACAAACCAGCACCCTCTCCTATCATCCCTGAGCTGAGAACATGACACTGGGTCAGGGCTGTGTGGCCTTGGGCCCCAAGAAGGCCCGGACTAGCTGCTGGTGCAGAAAACAAGATCCGAACCCCCGTTCCGGTTCCGAGACAACCAGGAGTACAGCGCTCACCCTGCTTGATGCTGTCCCCTGTGAGAGTGCTTCCAAGGCCTGGGGACAGCCAGAGACAAGAAGCAGCAAAGGCTGCTGCCGAGTGCTGGCCGGCAAGGGGCGGTCCATCAACTGTGCTCCTTCAAAGGCCAGACACCGAAGGAGGCGGTGGGGGTGGGGGTGGGGGAGGAGGCTTCCTCCTAGGCTTGCCTCCCCTCCAAAGGGCCCTGAGAGGTCCTCCAGGGCACTGGTTGCATGTGGGTGAGGCTGGCACGGGTCAAAGCCTGGAGTCTGAAGTGCATGTAGAGCCCTCTTCCCCAGCCTCCCTGAGCCAGGCCCCCCAAGACAGACCTTGACTCCCAGTCAAGATCCAGAGAGGAACGAACCTCACGTGCTGGGTGGCAGTCCCCTGGCCGCCTGAGAACCCAACACCTGCTCACAGGGTGAACGCGAAACTGTCAAAGGCCCGGCCTGCCCGGGTCCCTCCAGCCAGGCAGCCTTGTCCCTGCACAAGACACCCCCCCCACCACTCATTCCTCTGGTCTCAGCGTGCACGCCACCCATGCCCACTGGCTCCGATTGCTAGATGTTACCTGCCAGCCACACAGTACGCCTGCCTGCTGAGGGCCCGAGGAGGCAGGGTGGCGCCGGGAGCCCTGATAGTGGAGGGAGCCGACTTGGCCTCATCCCTGCACCCTCTGTACAACGAATACCCTGAGCACATGAGGAGTCGGTGGCCATCCGCCAATGAGGGAGGAGCGAAAGAACCACCATGTCTGTGCCCTCCAACCACTCTCACGTCACTACGTCACGACCCCGCCCCGCCACGACCCCGCCCCGCCACGACTCCGCCCCGCCAAGACGTCACCACGCTAAAAGTAAACCCTGCCCTTTCGCCTTCCTTCCAAGCCGTTTGCCCTCCCGAGGGGCGGGGCTGCAGCTCATTGGCTCCTTAAGGAGGGCGAGTCCCTGGTAGTACAAGCAGTGAATGCACCCAGCTGCTTACAGAAAGGTTGAAAGTTCAAGCCCAGACAAAAGTGCCTCGGAAGGAAGGCTTGGCAATTTACATAAAACGAGCCACTGGAAAGCCAACGGAGTGCGCGTATACTCTGAGGTCGCCGTTGAGGTGGACTGAACGACAGCTGGTTTGACAGCGGGGCGCAGGAGGGATTAAGTGGGTATGGCAGGTGTCAAGGGGCTCTGCTCCTTACCACCTCTTCAGTCAGAGCCCCCCAAACGTGGGGAGGGTGTAGGGGAGAGGGTGCCCTGGACCTGCCCCGCCACGGTGGAAGACAAGGCGCGAGTGAATTGTCTGGAGAGCATGGACGAGCGAGGTCACACTGCACTGTCAGCCCAGTGCCTCACACACGGATCCCAAAGTGTCACCCTTAACTGTCACAGGGCTGACAGAAAAGCAACCGTGGTGGGGTGACGCTGGCTCCTAGCGCCTGTCTGTCAGGGTGGAACTGCACCCTACAGTGTTCCTAGTGGCTGGCTGATCGCAGCACATTGGAGGCCATTCTTACAGGTGGACTCCAACTCCAACTCTTTGGTGAGTGGCCGAGATCACCAGCCATTTGCCTCACCCCAGGAGAGTCTCCTGAGAAGCAGAGAGGGGCTCCGGGCCTCAGCCCAACGGTGCTGGGGTCCCCTCACTGGGCTCGGCACGCACGCCGCCCCTGCCCAGCTCACCTCGCCCTTCTTGACGGTCATGGACTGCCTGCGGGGCGTGATCTCCTCGTTGATGCTGGACAGGAAGTTCTGCGAGATCCGGAGGGCGTCCTGCAGCAGCGAGTGGTCGGGGTGGCTGGGTGGCGTGTGCTTCAAGAGATCCTGCCGCGGAGCAGAAGGAGCCATGTCACAGGCTGAAACCGCGCGATCTGCAAACGCGGCCGCGGCCGGCCCAGACCCCGAACCGCCCGCTGCCCTCGTGGCAGTGCCGCTGCTGACGGGCAACAGGGGAACCTGGCTCTAGATGAGCTGTGCAGCACCCCCATGCTGTTACAAGCTCAGGGGAGCACCCCCTGGAAATAAGGGCCTGCTGTTGGTGTCGGGGAGCCCTGGTGGTGCAGTGGGTAAAGCGCCCGGCTGCCAATCA
>NW_006922331.1:631713-632719 GCF_000298275.1 Orycteropus afer afer
CTTGAGACTGAGTGAACCCGTTCACACCTCACCGTTCACACTGTCAGAGTCTTTGTAACTCCCACCACGTTACTGGATGGGACCATGCAAATAAGGTGTGTAGAACTCTGATGTTGGGACTGGTTAGTTCCATCACTCTGCCAGGCTTAGAATGAGCCCGCCTAGAGGCACAGGGGGCTCTCCCTGCCAGCAAGAGAGAAGAGCTGGAGGCGAAGTAAAGCACATCTTTGGACCCGAGCTCCCTGGGCTAGACCTCCCTGGCAGAGACGTTCTGGTGAGACGCCGGCAGATACCCAGCTGAGAGAGACACCTGGCAGAAACGCCCGGCTGAGATGGCGGCAGTGGAACCACGAGTCATGAGACAGAGCAGTGGGCTTGCAGGCCCATGAGCAAGAAAGCCGAGTGCCTTTGGACAGGAGACTTGCTGGCCCAGGGGATGCAGCTAAGCAGGTGTCCCTATTGGTAGAGCTAAAAGCTCTGTAACCCAAGCAGGGCAGAGGCCAGGCCGAGAGGCAGAAGGCCAGAGAGGCGATCCTGGGAGCATAGCAGAGGGGAGACTGGCCTGACCAAAGAAATGTGTCCTGAGTGTGTTCCTGAACCTGAATTGCAGCCTGTCACTTCCCTAAGAAACCGCATCATCGTGAGGATTGTGAGTTCTGTGTGGCCACTACAGTAAATTATCAAACCAAGTAGAGAAGCAGTGAGTGCCGTGGGAGGGACGGCTGGTGTCAGAGTTGTAAGACGGCGGGAGGGTGGTGGCCTGTCTGCCCTCAGAGGACTCAGCACTGGGCCAGTGATGGTGACTGTTTCCCCTTCGTGAGAGCTAAGGAGGACGGAAGATACTGCCTCCTTGTCCTTTTTGCATTGTCCTAACCGCTCTGGTAGCATAGGGGCTAAGGCACTTGACTGCTAACCAGAAGGCTGGCGGTCCAAACCCACCAGCCACTCCTCGGAAGGAAGATGGGGCAATCTACTTCCATAGTGATACTGCCTCGGAAACCCAAGG
>NW_006922331.1:638934-640435 GCF_000298275.1 Orycteropus afer afer
TCAGCCCCCAGCCTGTCCTAGGGTGGCAAGGTGCGTGGGAGCCAGGGCACATCTGCCAGCCAGCCGCACACGGTACCTCGGAGATCTCTGCAAACTGTGCGTTGCTCTGACAGCACTTCTCCACCGTTTCCATGGCAATGCCGTAGTTGTCCACGAAGGCCCGGTACACACCCAGCTGGCTGGCCTGCAGGGGACAGGAAAGGGTGTTGGGGCAGGTGTGGGCAGGTGCTGGCGTGCCCCATCTCTCTGGGGTCCAGGTGGCAGACACAGATCTGCAGGGACTCCGGGTATCACACAGATGACACCTCTGCACGGCTCCCTCCCACCTGCCTCACCGCCCCACCGACAGGCTGAAGAGTGACTCATCGGCTGGTTGGGTGAGGCTCCCCTCCCCAGTGGCTCAGTCTTCCCACCCACAGTGCCAGCAGCAGGGCTGAAGATGAACACTGTCAGCATCTGGGCACAGGTGGGACTGGCGGCCCTGGCAGGCTTGCCATTCCGGCTGCAGGAAGCTGCCTCCCATGCAGAAGATCTGAGTTCGATTCCCGGCCAGTGTGCCTCATGTCTGTGGAAGGTGCTGGGAAAAAGAGCTCTGGTGGTGTAGTTGTTGAAGTATTTGGCTGCTAATCAAAAGGTCAGTGGTTCAAATCTACCAGCTGCCCTGAGGACAAAGATGAGACCTCCTGCTTCTGTGAAGATTGACAGCCTTGCAAACCCTATGGGGCAGTTCCATTCTGTCCTCTAGGGGCGCTGTGAGTCGGAATCAACTCCAGGGCAGTGGGTGTGGTTTGGGCTTTGCTTCTGTGAAGACTAACAGCCTTGGACACCCTGTGGTGCAGTTCCGCTCTGTCCTCTAGGGGCGCTGTGAGTCAGAATTGACTCCATAGCAGTGGGTGTGGTTGGGGCTTTGCTTCCGTGAAGACTGACAGCCTTGGAGACCCTGTGGATCACAATGGTTTGATCTGCAATTGATCATGCAGCTGGTATGGACCGGGCAGCATTTTGTGCCATCGTGTTTGTGCTTGCTATGGGTCAAGGTTACTTGACACCTGCCCACAACCCCAGAGGTGACCTTGGCCTCTGCCCTGACTTTGTTGCAGGCTGTGGACAGTCACAACTTTCACCTCTGGGGCCTCACGTCCACTGTTATCGAGGGGGTCACTGGGAGGACCAAACCCGGGCAGAGGAGGGGCAGAGCAGGCCCAGGTGACCCACTGGCTGGAGCCGGGGTCTCCCACCACAGTCAAGGGGAAGGTACTAGCATAAGGTTGTCGCAGACCCTGGCATCTGTTAAGTGTTGAGACTAAATTTTACTTCCACACATGTTTGCGTTCATATTAAATGTTACGTTTCTGCAGACAGCAACCGCAGATGGGCAAAGCAGCCACCCCTGGCACTGTCTCATTTTCAGGGTCCCTTCCCAGGGTGGAACTGCCCTACGGGGTCTCGAAGGCTGTCAGTCTTCACGGAAGCAAAGCCCCAACCACACTCACTGCAATGG
>NW_006922331.1:640535-641917 GCF_000298275.1 Orycteropus afer afer
GGGGTGAGACCACAGGGCAGAAGCAGGGGGCTCATGAGAGCACTCAGCAGTGGAAGCCGCCAGGCAGGGCCTGCACCCCAAGGCAACAGCGGGTTCTACCTCTCCGCTCCCCACCTTGCTCACGTATTCACTAAGACCCAGGCCACCAAGACCCCAGGCGAGAGCTGAGTTTGTTTCTTTGATTCGCCCGTTCACTGTCCTGGTTAGCTTGTCCTGCTCCAACAGACATGCCACAGTGGGTGGCTTAACAAACAGGAATCTCTTCTCTTACAGTTTTGGAGGCTAGAAGTCCGAGTTCCGAGTGCCAGCTCTAGGGGCTGGGTGAAGGCCCCTTGACCCTGGGCTTCAGCTCCGCCTCCTGCTCCCACCCCACTGGAGCTGGAGGCTTCTCCTGACTCAGGCAGCTGCTGGCTGCGGAGGCTGACAGACCCAAGATCAGCTGGTAAAACGGCACAGTCCCGAGATCATCAGACAACACAGCAGGCCACTAGGTCAAGTCCAGGAACTGGAGATGAAGGCTCCGCCAAAGGCAAGATCCAGATGTGCCAAAGAGCCAGAGGCCTTCCTCAAAGCTTCTCCTCACATCCTGGAAGCAGGCCGCAGCCCAACACAGATTCCACTGTGGAGCTGATGACCAGGCTTATCATGGGGAATCCCTACGTCCAGCTGTCCAGCCACTCAGAACCAGACCCAGCCAAGGTGACACATGATCGTAACTACCACATTCAACCATTTACACCCACTTAATTATTTTCTTTCTTCCACCATTTACTATCCCTCCCACTCTCACCCCTGGTCACCATTAAACAACGTTTCTTTTTGCATGAAACCCTTTCCTTGACTTTTTTACAATCGTGGTCTCATTTGATATTTATCCTTTGGGGATTGACAAACTTCACTCAATATGACCAAGTTCATCCACGTTACGAGGTGTTTTAGAGATTCATCACTGTTCTTTAATTGTAGTATTCCATTGTGTGTGAACCACAGTTGTTGATAGATTCCTCGGTTGATGGGCACTTACCCTGTTCCCATCGCTTTGCTATTGTGAGCAGTGCTGTGATGCACACGGCGTGTACGCATCTGTCGTGTCACTGCTCTCATTTCTCCAGGATGCGTACCTAGCAATGAGGTCACTGGCTCATATGGCGTTTCTGTTTCCAGCTTTTTAAGGAAGAGTTGTACCATTTCCCACAGTGGTTGTTCCATTTTACAGCCCCACCAGCAATGAACAGGGGGTGTTCCAATCTCTCTATAACCTTGCCAGCATTTTTTTTTTTTTTTTTTAACTTTGCTTTTAGTACTGGGGTGAGATGGCACCCGTGCAGTGGTTAGGCATTTGGCTGCTAACTGGAAGGTGGGCGGTTCAAACCTACCAGCTG
>NW_006922331.1:642152-643138 GCF_000298275.1 Orycteropus afer afer
TTTAAGAGATTAGCCCCTCGACCAACATGTCGTTGCCAAAACTCTTTCCCTAGTCTGTGGGTTCCCTTTCTACTCTTTCGGTGAAATCTTCTGATACGCACAAGTGCCGAATTTTCAGGAGGTTCTGGTCTATTTTGTCTTCCGGGGTTTGCATGTTTTCATTTGTATCTGGTAGTGTATTTATGCCATGAATTGGGGCTCCTAACTTGGTCCCTTTGATGGTCTTTATGGTTTCAGGTGTTATATTCAGGTCTCTAAACGCACTTGAGTTCGTCTCTGTGTATGGTATGAGCATTGGATCCTGATACATTTTCCCGCAAATGGATCTCTAGTTTGCATGCACTGTTGATTACAAGGCCTGTCTCCTGTCCATCTATCAGAGGTCAGCGGTCCACAGGTGCACAGACCTGAGAGCTGAGCTTCCTGGCCAGGAATTTTGCAGCACAATTGAGGAGAGAAGGTATCACAGGTTTCAAAGGAGGAAGGAGGGGAAAGGGCCCTCGCGTGTCTGCAGTGGCCTCTAGAAAGCCTCGGGGTTGAGCCTGGGACTCGGGCCTCAGACCAGAAGCATCAAAGCCACACAGATGCAGCGATCTGAGAGGGCTGAGGCAGCCCCATGCCACGGGAGACGGTCCAGGCCAAAGGCAGGGCTTTGCAGATCCATGGGACTGACCTCTCACGAACAGCCGCTCTCCTGGGTGTGAAGCACCTCGAGTGGTGACAATGTTCATGGCATCTGCCTCGTGGTTGTCAGGTGCTGTCAAGCCTGGGCCGACTCACAGCGACCCCGTGGACAACGGAACAAAATGCTGCCCGGTCCTGCGCCAGCCTCACGATCCCTGCTGCACCTGAGCCCATCGTTGCAGCCACCGTGTCACTCCACCTCGTTGAGGGCCCTCCCCTTTTTAGTTGACCCTCCACTTTACCAAGCATGATATCCTTCTCCAGGGAATGGTCCCTTCTGACAACATGACCAAAGTAAGTGA
>NW_006922331.1:650213-651334 GCF_000298275.1 Orycteropus afer afer
CCCACAGGGTCTCCCAGGCTGTCAGTCTTCACAGAAGCAAAGCCCAAACCACACCCACTGCCTGGAGTCCATTCTGACCCACAGCGCCCCTAGAGCACAGAGTGGAACTGCCCCAGAGGGTCTCCAAAGCTGTGGATGCTTATGAAACAGACTATCTCACCCTTCTCCCAAGGAGCACCTTGTGGGTTTGAACGGCTGACACTTTGGTTAGCAGCTGAATGCCTTAACCACTGCAGCACTGGAGCTCCTTCCAAAAATAAGGCAGCAAAAGCTCAGAAAAGAAACAAGCTTAGGAGAACCATGGCCTCATCTACCCGAGACCAGAAGAGCTAGACGGTGCCTGGCTGCCGCTGGCCGTGCTGACTGGGGCCACAACAGATGGTCCCGGAAAGAGTGGAACAAAAACGTAGAGAACTAAAATAGTTTACAAAAACAAAAAGGCCAGCCAAACTGGGACAGCAGCGATCAGAGGACCCCATGAGACTGCTACCCTGAGCCCCTCTTCAAAGCTAGAAATGAGCCCGTGCCTGAGACCACCTTTTAAGAAAACAGCGGAGTGGCACACACATCTTAAGGAGCTGAGCAGCCAACTGAGGGCCGCACGGTGTCACCAACTCTGCCGAGGCCCCGTGTCTTACTGCCTCTACTGATCTAAAAAAAAAACCTCTCCAAGTCATTCAAGACCTTTTAATTCGGGTAACTGCAAAAATGAAATAAAATAAGCCCACTCTGCCTCCACCTGGGCCTACCCTCATTTCCCCTGGCTCAAGTCCCACCCAGGAGGCACAGCCGGGCTGTCTGGAGACCGGGAACCCTGAGTAACGCTGAGCAGGACAGGGGGAACCCCGTGACGGTCACCAGGGTTGGGCAGTGGGCAGGATGAACTCAGGGTCCCCACAGCAGTACCCCGACACGCTGTCCTGTGGCCTCTCACTCTACTCCCCAAGCGATGAAGACACGCCCCTAGACCCCACCCCCACAGGGGACATCCCAGACCCCCACTCCCATGGAGACCTGCCCCCAGGCACTATCCCCACAGACACGCTCCCAGGCCCCACCCTGATGGAGACACACCCCAAACCCCACCCCCACTGAAACCCACCCCCATGTGGATACACCCC
>NW_006922331.1:652516-653521 GCF_000298275.1 Orycteropus afer afer
TATGAGCCACCCTGACTCAAGACCCCCTGCACAGTGGGACTGGACCGTGGTGATCACAGGATGTTTACTGGCTGATTCCTGTGAGCAGATCAATAGGCCTTTCTCCCTAGGTCCCCCCCCCCACCAATGGAAGGCAAGAATTCCACCGCTGCCCCACCACTGCCCCCTACTGGCCGCTCTGGTAGTACAGTGCCTAAGACATCTGACTGCTAACCAGAAGGCTGGTGGTTCAAACCCAGCACACACTCCTTGGATGGAAGACTCGTCAATCTACTTCCATAGAGATACCGCCTCGGAAACCCAAGGAGGGTTGCTACAAGTTGGGATTGACTCAAGGGCAGTGAGTTTGGTCTTTAAAATATGCAGAGACAAAGTGGATGCCACCCACAGCACAAGAACCACCTGCTTCCCGGGGCCTGGCTTCCAGCTGCGCCCCTCCACTGCCATGCATTCCAGAACATTCCAGCACTGGCTTAGATTCCCACCCAAATATGGGCTGGGGGACCTCGTGAGCCCCAGGGGGCACCCCCACCCCTTACTCTCTCGTCCCTAGAAAGCCCTCCCAGGTGAACTTAATGTGGCCCCACTGAACTGTAGCCTGCTCTTAAAGGATTAAGGCCTCTAATTTGTTACGGTCACTAAGAATGCTGTGCCAAAGCTCCAGCTGTCTGTCAAGGGTGGGGCAGTCTGCTAATTGAATGTGCTCAGGAAGGCCTGACTGCTCCAGGCTGTTCCATGGCTGTGGGGAACAGGTACTGTGGGGTGGGAGGCAGGTGCCTCATAGCTGTGGATGACAGGGGGGCACGCAGTCACCACAGGACAGCACCAGGAGCACGTGGCCGCCTCCTGTGATGAAGTGTGGCCAGAACAGAACAGAGCGGCCGGAACAAAGCCCTGTCTGGTTGCCTCTGGCGATAGTGAGCCAACTGACTGTAGTCTAGTTTCTCTCTGCTTTTCCCCACAAAGTTAATACCAAGTCCTATCCCTGTTTGTATCTTCTAAGGA
>NW_006922331.1:662091-667341 GCF_000298275.1 Orycteropus afer afer
GCTGTTTGCTGTCCTTGGGTCTGTCCCTGACTCACGCGGGTGGCACGCTGCCCGTCCCTACGCCATCCCCTATCGGCTGTGGGTCAGACCGACCGCTGTGTCCGGGGATCTCCACTGTTAACCTCCCGTCCGGGCCGTCCTTCCTAGTCTGAGTCTGGACACTGCTGACACCTGCCCAGCACCACAGCCACACACGCGCCTCTCCTGACAGGGGTGGGGACCGCACATGAGCGGCCTAGCCAGGACTCGAACTCGGGTCTCCCGCCTGGAAGGCAAGGATGCTACCACAAGACCAGCACTGCCCCCAGGTGCACGAAACAGCCAGCGACCATGGCGGACGTGACACGTGCACTTTTATTCAGAACTCCGACTAAAAAGAACAGGTTAGAGGCAGCTTGACTCGGCAGCTGTCTCATACGAACCACGCCAGCCCCCAGGGAGGTCGCCTTCTGGGGGTGGGCTGCCGTGACCCTCCCACGGTGGGCCAGCTGCCGGGAGGGGAGGGGCCCCGTGCCGGCCCTCACCAGCAGCAGCGCCTCCAGGTGGCTCAGGTAGGTCTCCTCACTGGCCAGGATTCCAGACAAGACCCATTTTCTCATCTCCAAGCCCTTCTCCAGGTCCAGCTCTCCCTGTAGATACATGACAGTCAGAGTCGGTGAGGCCCGAGCGGCCCTGCCCGGCGCGCCGCCATGGCTGACCCCCCTCAGACCCCCACACGGCTCCCCACGTGTCCAAAGGCAGGCTTGAGCCCTGGCACCTACTGAGCCACGCCCTGTTGCTACTTCAAATTCCGGAGGGTCACCCGGTGGCACCGAAGGCGACCCCTGGTCTGCACCCTCCCAGCTGGGCAGTCCTCCTCTGCCGTCTGCCAGGGACCGAACAGTGGCACCCCCAATGACCCGGTCTCTGGCGGGGGTACCATGTAAGAGGCGGGGGGGCGGACGGGAGTCCCTGCTCAGCCACCCAATGCTCACTGCAGCCAACTCCCAGCTGTGGTGCCCGCCTCGCCTGCCACGCCCAGAATACCTCTTTGCCGGCAGCTGCTGCCCGACCCTTGGACCGACACGGGGTCTGGACCTTGGCAGTGTACCGCCTCCTTGGTGCACCCTCCCTGCCACCCAGAGAGCTGGCCCGGCAGTGCCCCCTGCCTGCCTGTACCCGCACCCAGAGAGCTACCCAGCCATGCCCCTGCCCGTGTCCATGCAGAGGGCCGCCTGGGCTGTGTTCCTGACCAGGGCCTGCTCTGGACTCTAAGGCTCCCTGGGCTTGCAGGCAGGGACCCTCTCATGGGCTGGCTTCAATGCCCCTCCCAGCAAATGCCCAAGATACCTCTGTGGCTTCTGCCTAAGGGCGGAAATGACACGCACTGGATGTCAGCACAGGGGACAGCCTGCACTGGGTCCAGGGCCACTGCCCGGCTGCCGGAGGCCACAGCACCCACTTGCTGCTCCCCCAGCCCTGGCCCTGGCCCGGGGCGGGCATCTAGTCAGGAGCTGGCTGGCTCACGGCACTGTCTGCACGCCCAGCCCCAGCTGCCCCACCTGTCATCAAAGGTAGGGTCAGGGGGTGGGGCCCCGATTCTGCAGAAGGAGCCGGCTCGGCCCGGCCACGGGTCTCTCTGGCCTGCAGGTGGCAGCTCCCAGGCTGCAGGGCCAGCTTTCTGTCAGGCACTTCACAGCCCCTGGAGGAAAGTCAGACAGGGGCACTGCTGCCCTCGGGGTCGAGTCTTTGTTGGGGTGGGGGCTGCCCTGTGCCTCGTGGGTAAGCAGGCGCCCCAGCCACTCCCTCAATGCCAGCAGCACATGTGCCCTACGTTGTCCTCAGACTGAGCCCCACGTCCCCTGGGCTCCAGGAAGGGACGCGGCTGAGGCGGCCCACAGCGCTCCTCAGCCCTTGCCTCTCCGGTCCCCTCCAACCCCCCAACCTCCCCGGCCCAGCGGGAGGAGGCCAGGGTGAGTCAGGGCGCAGCAGCAGAGCCCACAGTCCCAGGCACTGTCTGGCTCGTGCCAAGCCTCAGCTGCCCACGCTATCGATGAGGACTTGAGCCCCGAGTCCCAGCCTGATTCTCCCATCTGGTCCCTGGGACTTTGTACTTTGTCCTCAGACCAGTCAGAAAGCAATCCTGGCCACTGCTTTGCACTGGGAACCTTCTAGGGGTGTGTGTGTGTGAATCTATGTGACTGCATTTGTGTACATATGGCTATGTATGTGCCTGTGTGGACCTGTGTGCATGAATGGCTGTGGATGTATGTGTCTGTGTGTACTTCTGTGTCTATACATGTGAGTGCCTGTGCATGTCTGTGTGTGTGTGTGAATGTGTGTTGTGTATGTTTGTATGCATCTGTGAGTGAAACTGTGTGTACATGTCTGTGTGTGAATGTATTTGTGTATGTATGTGTGTACGGATGTGTGAATGTTTGCATGTATGTGTGTGAATGTGTTTGTGTGTGTCTGTATGTCTGTGTGAATGTGTGTCTCTGTGTGTATGGGAATGTGTTAGTGTGTGTTAGTCTGTAGGTCTGTGTCTGAATGTGTGTGTAGCTGTGTGTGAGAGGAAATCTGTGTGTATGTTTTGGTGACTATGTGTGGGTATTTGTACGTGTCTGTGTGTGAGTATGTGTGCCTGTGTGTTTCTGTCTGCATGTGTGTTTGTGTGTAGCTGTCTGCTGTATGTGTGTATCTCTGTGGGTCTGTGTGTGTATACGTGTGTTTGCGTGTGTGAGTGTTCCTGTCTGTATGTGTGAGAGTGTTTATTTTTCTGTGTCTGTCTGTTGTGTGTGTGTATCTCTGGATCTGTGTGTATCTGTATGTTCTATATCTATATGTGTGAGTAAACCTGTGTGCATATAAGTACATATATGTGTGTTTCTGTGTCAGTATGTCTGTGTGTAGCTCTGTATGTTGCTGTGTCTTCTGTGTCAGTGTGTCTCTGTGTGTATGTACATATCTGTGTCTGTATATGTTAGTGTGTCTATGCATGTTCATCTGTGTGTACACACACCTGGTGTGTGTGTGTATGCGTCTGGGTGTCTCTGTGTCTGGGTGTGTGTCAATGAGTACATCGTCCTCACGTCTGTCTGTCTGTGTAGGGGACAGCCGTCAAGCTCACGGTTCAGAACCCGCTCTGAGGACAGGCGCCTGAGGTCCGCCCCACTCGGGTCTGCAGGGCAGCAGCCCCAGGCGCGGCCCGGGGCAGGGGTGCGCGGCCCGGGGCAGGAACAGAGGCGCTGCAGAAGGCCCTCTTCAGCATCAGCAGCAGGCGGGCTGGTGTGGCCGCCGCTCCGTGACGCGCCCGCCTCGCTCCGTCACGCCAGTCTCGCTGCGGTGCGTGGGCAGGCCGATCAGCTCTGAGGCCTCACGGCAGCCTCGAGGTCCGACTGTCCACTGCCCAGACGTGGAGGCCACGGTGCTCCTCTAGCCACTGACGGCAGTGCCGGGGGACACAGTGTGGCTGACCCCGCCTGAGCTGCCCACGGAGCTCTGGGACAAAGGTGACGGGAATGACAGTGCTCTCTGGCAGCCGCCCTCCTAGCCCTGCTTGGTCCCGACCCGCAGTCTCTCTGCTCTGAGCCCCACCCATGAGGAGGCGGGGCCCTGAGGAGATTAACACCAGTGGGTTTCCACTCCCTGCCTGAGGGTGTGGCCAATTCCTGGGAACATCTGACCAGGGAGCGCTGGATGCAGAGGGACCCAGGGCAAGAGGACCTCCTCCAATCCTGGAAAGTACCACCCAAGGCTGGTGCGTCGACGGGGGCTGTGGGGCACCGATGCTGGCCTGGAGGACAGAGCAGGGAGGGAGGGAGGGGCAGGAAGGAGGAAGGCTAGGCCAGGGCACCAGCCAGCGCTGTTTATGACATGCGGCACCTACACCGGGCCTACAGGGAAGGGCTGAGTGTCCAGCCAGAGCCACGGAGGCAGGAGGGTGTCGTCAGGATGGCAACTCGCAGTCAGGAGGGGCGACCCAGAGGACAGATAACTGCCAGGACAGACGAGGGCGGGGACAAGGAGCCCACCCACGGCTCAAGACTGGAAAAAGCCGCAAAGCCTGCCAATGTGGAAAAAACTGTCACACGGTGCACTACGTCCTTCAACTCAAAAAAAACCCAAACTCACTGCCGTCGAGTCAGTCCGACTCATAGTGACCCCTCCTGGGGTTTTGCCCAGTCTTCCTTCCGAGGAGTGGCTGGTGGGTTTGAACCGCCAGCCTTCTGGTTAGCAGTCAAGTGCCTCAGGCACTATGCCACCAGAGCTCCCACCATCAAGTCGGCCCCATGCACCACGGGTCCTGCACCCCGCCCCCCACGATCGGATACATGTCAGAACCTCTGTTCCACGGGGTCTGCACGTGCTGATTTCAGAGACAGGGCACCAGGCCTTTCCTCAGGGCCTGTCTTAGGTCTGGAAGCTCTGCTAAAACCCGTTCAGCATCACTGTTGTTGCTAGGTGCCCGAGTCGGTTCCGACTCGCAGTGACCCACGTACAACAGAACGCAGCACTGCCTCACAAGCCTCACAATCGCTGCCGAGTGTGAACCCACCGTTGAACCCGTGTCAGTCCATCTCGTTGAGGGCCTTCCCCCTTTTCGCTGACCCTCCGCTTTACCAAGCAGCACGTCCTTCTTCAGGGTCTGGTCCCACTTGGTAACATGTCCAAAGTAGGTGAGACGAGGCCTGGCCAGTGTCATTTCCAAGGAGCATTCTGGCTGCACTTATTTCAGGACAGACTGGTTCCTTCTCCAGGCAGTCCATGGGACATTCAGTATTCTTCACCAACACCACGACTCGAAAGCATCAACTCTTCTTCTGTCGGAGTCTGGAGGCTCTGTTGAAACCTGTTCAGCTTCACAGCAACATGCAAACGCCCCAACAGACAGGTGGGGGCTGTGCGGGAGGTGCACTGGCTGGGCGTTGAACCTGGGTCTCCCTCATGGAATGAGAATTCTACCCATGGATCAACACGGTGGTCTCCAAGGCTGTCAGTCTTCATGGAAGCAAAGCCCAAACCACACCCACTGCCAAGCCCCAACCACACCCACTGCAGTAGAGTCCATTCCGAGCCACAGCGCCCCTAGAGGACAGAGTGGAACTGCACCACAGGGTCTCCAAGGCTGTCAATCTTCACAGGAGCAAAGCCCAAACGACACCCACTGCCATGGAGTCCATTCTGACTCACAGCGCCCCTAGAGGACAGAGTGGAACTGCACCACAGGGTCTCCAAGGCTGTCAGTCTTCACAGAAGCAAAGCCCAAAC
>NW_006922331.1:668002-669059 GCF_000298275.1 Orycteropus afer afer
TCTTCATAGAAGCAAAGCCCCAACCACACCCACTGCCTGGAGTCATTCTGACCCAAAGAACCACTAGATGACAGAGTGGAATTGCCCCAGAGGGTTTCCAAGGCTGTCAGTCTTTACCCAAGCCCAACCAGTCACAGGGTGGGGTCGTGGGGATGAATACAACATGGGCTTGTAACAGCAGGGCAAGAAAAGGGGCTGAGGGGCTGGGGCAAACAGGACCACCTGTCACCAACGGCCAGGCCAACACCAGCAGCTACGCAGCAGGCTGTTGGGTACAGGACAGAGTGCAAGGCAGCCCCACCCCATCCAACACAGGGTCCACTGATGATGGGCCCTGCCACCTGATTCTCTGGGCAGGGGCTTCTCCTTCAATGCAGAGTCCTACACCCTACCCGCCACAGGCGGGCAGGCCGTGTGTAACCCACATCACCTCCGTCAGCATACTGCAGAAGTGCTGAGGACCAGCATGGGAGGGCTCTGTCACCCCCCTCGGCAGGGAGGACAGGATTCAACTGGGTCCCCCAGAATGTAAGCCATAAATCCTAAGCCCTAACCCTGCGGCTGGCCATTCAACCCCACCAGCCACTCCTTGGAAGGAAGGTTGGGCAATCTACTTCCATAGTGATACCTCCTCAGAAACCCAAGGTTGCCATGAGTCAGATACAACTGGACAGCAGTGGGTTTGGTTTTTGTTTGTAATCCTGTGGGGAAGTTCTACTCTGTCCTGTATGGTCGCCTGGAGTCAGAATCCACAAGAGAGCACCAGGTTCAGTGGATGCCACCCCACTTGGGAGCTGGGGGTCTTTGTTATGTTGATGGGGCCTTATCAGTATAGGAAGGGCCTTAAGGCAACCACTTCTGAGCTATGAAAAGAGTAGCAAAGGCAGAGAAAAAACCCAAAAAAACAAACCCCACTGCCATGGAGTTGATTCTGACCCACAGCGCCCCTAGAGGACAGAGTGGAACTGCCCACAGGGTCTCCAGGGCTGTCAGTCTTCACAGAAGCAAAGCCCAAACCACACCCACTGCCGTGGAGTCCATTCTGACCCACAGCGCC
>NW_006922331.1:670135-671599 GCF_000298275.1 Orycteropus afer afer
GTTCAGGTCCAGAGACAAAGATGGGCAGGCAACATGGCAGGCTGCTGAAGGAAGACCCAGCTACATGCAGGGTCCAAGCGTGCCAAAGCGAGAGACCTTCCTCAAAGCTTCCCCTTATATATGGGAAGCAGACCACATCCCTCAGGCAGCTACTCAGCCGCTCCAGTCGATCCCACCATGGAGTTGATGACCAGCCTCATCGTGGGGAATACTACATCCAGCTGCCCAGCCACTCAGCCAGGCCCCGCCAAGTTGGCACAGTTGACCTTAACTACCACAGCAGGGGTTAAATAAGGAGTTGGGGCCACCACTCTGGAGGACGCAGCTAGCCAGGCATGGAGGGGAGCATGGGGACTCTGCCTCCTCCAAGCAGAGACCCTGGTCAGGGCTGGCCCAGGACCGAGACCTCCCGGCTGCAGACCACTCTGTGGGTGGCAGGCAGCGACCGCTCGTCTCCTTCAAACCAGAGACAGACGTCTAATTCCATGGCTGGTGGTAGGAACCAGTGAGTCAGCCACGCCCTTCTCTAGGGCAGTGAAGGGCGCTCAGCCGGGTGCCACGCACCCTGAGATTCTGTAAGCTGACAGACTCAAGACGATGATGCGGCCGTCCCATAGTCCACCTGCTTGACCAGGTGCTGCCGCCCTGCTCTGGAGCCGCCCGGCGGGCACGTGAGGAGCTTGCCGTGGGTGTGATGTGACGTGCGTCGCGGTCTCCAGTGGGAGCGGGGAGGTGCACACCTGCACACGGTGCCGCAAAGGGAGGGTGACAGTTGAAGCCAGTGAACAGCAACGTCCCAAGGAGGCAGCGGAGGGGCGGGAGGCCACACAGGACGAGGCCCTGAGACGGCAGTGCCGCCCCCATCTCATGCGGCCGGCAGGGGCATGACCAGGCGAAGAACGCTCTTGGGGACAATGGAGGGACAGGGACCCCCCCCCACCAAATGTCATGTGCATCCAACTCCCGGCAACCCCCAGTTTTGAGAGCAGAAGTGCGGTCCACAAGGTTGACGATCGCTGAGCTTTTGGAAGCAGATGACCAGTTTTTCTCCTGAGGAACCTGTTGATAGACTCAAACCTGCAACCTTCTAGTCAGCAGCTGAGCACGTTCCCTGCTTACACCACCCAGGGACTAAAGTTCAGATTAAATGCACTCACTCAAGCCTGAACCGTCTCTTTTTCTGCATCAAACTGTGCTAACGAGCAGGAGGCGTGGGATGGACCCAGAAGGCCAAGGGGTGGATGGATGGAGCGCGGCGCGGGGCCTCACAGCCGTGGGGACTTGGGCGAGGCCTTGTAGCACCCTGTTCCCTGACCTGAACAGTGGTGTGACCATGCACTGGGTTGGGCACTGCATGGTAGCACTGAGCCCACAAGCCACTGGTGTGTGATGAACAGGCGTCCAACACTCCGTGCGAGATGCCGCCAACAGTGAGTGCTTCAGACGTTAAGTCCTGAGGTTGCA
>NW_006922331.1:673437-674245 GCF_000298275.1 Orycteropus afer afer
AGTCAATACCAACCCACAGCGCCCCTAGAGGACAGAGTGGAACTGCCTAGAGAGTTTCTAAGACTGTCAATCTTCATGGAAGTTGACTGTCCCATCTTTTTCCCAATGAGCGACTGGTTGGTTCAAACCACTGACCTTTTGGTTAGCAGCCCAAAAGTGCTTTAACCACTAGACCACCAGAGCTCCTTTAGTACAGAAAGGGGGGATCCCAAACGCTAGTGCCTTGCTGTCACAATCCTCATGCATGCTTTCTGTGGGGACACGACCCAGGAGGACCATGGCCACATGTCAGCCCCTGCCCCCACACACAGCCACCTCCAATACCACTGGCAAACCTCCCCAAGCTGGCTGATGAAATCCCAGAAGGTCTGGCCCCCAATCAGAGTGTCCCCTTCCCGACAGAGGGGCTGCCACCAAGGAGACAGAGCCCCTTCTCGACGAGGGGCTTCAAGGAAGGCCACTACCCCTGCTGTTCAACTGGTTACAAAGACCCCAGGTGGCACAGCCAGTGAAGCGCTCAGGTCCTCACCAAAAGGTTGGTGGTTTGAATTCACATAAGTGCCTTGGAAGGAAGGCCTGGCAACCTGCTTCCAAAAAATCAGCCACTGAGAACCCCAGGGAGCAGAGTTCCACTCTGACCTCATCAGCTGGGGTCAACGCGACAGCTACCAACAACAGTCACAGAGCAGCACCTGCGTCCTTGAGGCACCGAACACAACACGGGCTGAATTCCAAAGCCCTGGAGGGTGGGCCAGCTCCCGGCCACCATGCAGTCCCTCTGCAACAACCTGAGCACCTACCGGCCCTG
>NW_006922331.1:674630-675662 GCF_000298275.1 Orycteropus afer afer
CCCCCCCCCACTTCCGTGGCACCCAGGACACGGTCCCTGACTCTCAGCATTACTCGGGGTGCTATGAAAACATGGCACAGCAGGACCCAACATTGAGCACCCAGAACAGGGTCCCTGGGGCGGCCTGGGCTCCGTGAAGCTCCCCAGGGACTCGCGTGGGCAGCTGCTGAGCCCAATGTGGGAGGGCCCCCGGTACCCTGATGCCACTGTCACACCAACTGCATCTCCAGCTGCCCCCCAACACCAATGAAACAGGGCTCGTCCCCCAAACGATGCAAGACCTGGCTTTCAATTCTGTCTGGGGGGTGCCTGTCACCATCAGGGGTCTGCACATGGTATCACCGGGGCCAGCAGTGCGCTGCTGCCATGTATGTCCACGGGGTGCCCGAGCAGGAGGCTAGATCAAGGGTTGGGGCTACCCAGGGAAAGCTGGTTAAGCTCCTATCCCTCAAACCCACCAGGTTGGACAATCGGCTTCGGTACTGACACTGCCTCGGAAACCCAAGTTGCTATGACTCGGATCCTGGCAGTGAGTTTGGTTTTGGTTTTTTGCAAACACGGGAAGTTTCTACACATGTAACGTGGTGACACAGACGACGTTTTGTCTGAGCTGTTCCTCCCAGGCAAACATAAGCTCACTGCCCCTATGGTTCCCAACTCATCCTTCAACTTGCTGTTATCAGCGTGATCCCATAAAGTTCCTCAAAAAGCCCAATGCTCAAGACAGATGTTTTTTACTAGTTAAGCTCAACTCTTGTCTGGCTTTAAGAAGAAAGACTTCAAGGGGAGATGTCCCCAAACAGAAACTTAAATAAAATATGTGGTGTATAACAAAAGAGGACTTCAAGGGATACTTTTGGTTTAAGGTTTAAAGACTATTTCAGGGCAGTCATTTCAGGGGTTCATCCAGCCTCCATGGCTCCAGAAAGTGTGGATTCCGTGAGAATCTGAAATTCTGTTGAAGGGAGGCATTCTACACTCTTCAATGACTGGCCTGAAGACCTCAGGGGTCTCCGTAGGCCTCTGTGCTGG
>NW_006922331.1:676967-678009 GCF_000298275.1 Orycteropus afer afer
GACACAGAGCTCCTACTGCGCTTCACACCACACAGCCCTGAAGCGGCCGGAGAGCAGCAGCCGCACCCCAGGGCCTTGCACCCCGAACCTTTGTGAAACAGGAGATGCGGGTGCAGCTCCCCTAGGCCACGCTAATGGCAACCCTCTCCCCAACCCACACCGAGCACGTGCAGTACCTGGCTGCAGACTGGCCCTGGGACCTCTGCTACGGGACAGACCAGAGCCACCTAGGCGCCTTTGACCGCACCATCAGAAATTAAAGAAAGCAAGTTCCAATCTCAGCTCTCTCGCTGTGGACAGAACTGTATTCCCCAAAATACATACTGGGGTTTTAACTCCTATACCTGTGCGAAGCCCCTGGGTGCACGGATGGTTTACACTACTAATGCAGAGGTCGCTGGTTCAAATCCATCCAGAGCCACCTCGGAAGACAGGCCTGACAAGCTTCTGCCAAAATAAAAGCCACTGAAAACCCTCTGAATCTGCAGCCAGCAGGAGAGAAGTGAGGGTGTTGGGCACCCACTAGCGGCTGGTGTCTGAGGTCTCGGGCACACTTGGAGGTTTGGAGGACCACGCCCTCTAATGTGTGTGAGGTCTGACTCAGCTGCAGACGGTTCGAGTTGAAAGAAGAAGTGTTGCGTGGGTAGTTGGTATCCAGACAGCTGTGGAGAAGAATAAACGGACTGATTGGAGACTGCTATTGATCCAGACGATTTGGTGTTGGAAAACCGGGATCTGACGATTTCGCTATAGTAGGGCATCCCCTGCCCCAGAAGAGGGCGCTGCCTGGGCCCTGTGTCCCTGCCCAGCCCGAAGGGGACTGGTTCTGGGCAGCCCTAGGGCTAGTCTGCAAATCACAGCTCCTGTCCCGGAGGGACCGACCCACAGGGCCTTGGAAGGGGCACCGGGTGCTACGCGGGTCGGGCGACACCAGCCACAACAGCCTTGTTCCCCTGGCAGCTGAGACGACGGCAGCGAGGGCGGCTCTTCCAGGTGGCAGGGCTGCAGGCTGCCCCCAGTCGGCCCCCAGCTCCAGGTGACC
>NW_006922331.1:679614-680660 GCF_000298275.1 Orycteropus afer afer
GGCACACCTTGCGGGATGACAAGCGCTGTCTCCACCCACCTGCAGGGGAGGAAGCTTCCAAAAGCACAGGCAGCATTTACCGTAATTACCGGAGGCTCAGTCACTCATGTGGTCTGACCTTTGATACTCATATGCTGGGCTTCCCTTTCCAAGACACCACACCGGATCCCTTCTGCCTGGTTTCTCCTGGTGCAGGGAGACCAAGGGCTGGCCTAGGGATAGGCAGTAGGACCCACAGGCTTGGAGGCATTGGGAAGATCATCCCTGGGGTGGGGGGGCAGGCCTTTTTTACTTCTCACTATTTTAGTTTTAATTGTGATTTGGGTGAGTTGACAGAGCACATTGATTTTTCCAGACAGCAGTTCACACACATTTTGTTTATGACACGCCTGCAATCCCCGCCGTGTTAACAGCTCCCTTCCCACTTCCTTCCTGTTTCCCGTTTCCCCTTGTCCTTCTCTCCTGTCCCTTCCTGGCTTCTGAGCTGCCTCCCTGGGCACACGCTGCCCTTGTCATCTTGTAGGGTTGGTTGTCCCAAGGACTGTGTCCTTCTCTGGTGTTACAGTTCCCCTCAGAGGCCTGCCTATGGTTTGGCTGAAAGGTAGACCCTGAGGGCAGCTCAGTTCCAAGACTGAAGGAGGTCTAAGGGCCCAGCCTTGAGGGTCGCACCATCAACTCTGGTCTCGCATGGCCACGGGGCACAGGGGGCCCTCCGTTTCTCACATCACAGGCAGAGCCGGGCCTCTCCACTCTCTGGGGTCTCCTGGAGTCTCCGCCTGGAGGAACAGTTAATGCCCTCAGCTGCTAACCCGAAAGCTGGGTGTTGGAGTCCATCCAGAGGCACTGAGGAAGAAAGCCCTGGTGACTGACAGCAAAAAAAAAAAAAAAAAAAAATCAGGCGCTGAAAAGCCCACGGAGCGCAGCTCTCTTCTGACACCCACGCGGTTGTCGGGAGTGAGGACGGTGCACTCAACAGCGTCTGACACCCCCTCGGGCAACACACCCCTATCTGCCCATCAGGTCCCTGGGCGGTGCACACCATTTGT
>NW_006922331.1:682195-683344 GCF_000298275.1 Orycteropus afer afer
AACAACAACAACAACAACAACAACCAGCTGAGTAGTTGGTGGCTTGAACCTACCCAGTGGCACCACAGAACAGAGGCCTGATGACCTGTCCCCTTGACGAACACAGCTCAGGAAACCCCATGGAGCTGTCCCACTTTCCAACACGTGGAGTTGCCAGGAGTCAGAACTGCCTACACTGACTGGGTTTTTGTTGTCCATCCCCCGCTACCCAGGGCCCTTCTCCAACCCTGCAGACCACAGAACCAGGATGCAAGTGGAGATGGGGGACGTGCCCAGTTCCTGACATGAAACCTGAAACCATCCTGGGGGAATTACCACCCACAGTGATAATCCAAGCTGTCATCAGGAGAGTGAGGGAGTGTGATGACCAGGCCTGCCAGGCTGGGGCCCAGGCCAAGCTCCCAGCCTGCCTTCCCCAGGCCCGAGCTGGAAGGAAGAGGCTGGCACGGCAGCCCTGTCCCAACGGGTACCGGAGCCATACGGCCACCGCACAGCCACTCAGCTCTGCCTGGTCGTCTGCCAACCCAGGCGGGCAGCAGATTCTGGTGAGGGCCTGGGGCCTGGGGCCGGTGCCAGGACTCCCCGTCTGGGGCAGCACCCTCCACGCAGCCACACGAGGAAGAGGCCTGAGCCCTGAGAACTGAGTGACGCCAGAGATGAGAAGTTTCCGGAAAGGCAGCAGCTCTTGGAGGTATCTGACGCCAGCTGGCATTTCTCCCAGAAAACCCTCAGGGGGTGGAATAGCAGGTTGGCTCACCGGTCACCTGGCCAGGAGTCACGCCCCTCTGCCGCCCCCTGCCAGCCACCTCTGTCAAGAACAGATCTGAGTCAGTTCCTGGACAGAGAGAGGGCAATCCTTGCTCCTCACGCATGAACTGGGGGGCCAGCCTCTGCCCACGGGCACCCCTCCGGCCTCAGCATGTGGAACGGGCACTGCCAGCCTCCCACAGGGACGGGCTGGTCCGAGGACCCACTCCAGCTGGCGCCTGGCACTCAGCAAGCATCTGACAAGTGTCACCTTCCTCCCCGCCTGGGGGAAGGGGCCCCTGACCCACTGTGGCCCCGGCTGCCCCCCTCCACCCAGATCCCCCAGTATTCGCTGCCTCTGTCCTCTCCAAGTGGATGGGGCGCAGTGGCAGGCTCCTCACC
>NW_006922331.1:683934-687603 GCF_000298275.1 Orycteropus afer afer
AGTTTGGAGGCTTTAAGTCCAAGTTCAAAGTGCCAGGCTCTAGGGGCTGGGTGAAAGCCCCTCAACCTTGGGGTCCAGCTCCGCCTCCTGCTCCCGGCCCACTGGAGCTAGAGGCTTTTCTGCTCTCAGACAGCCTCTGGCTGCTGAGACTGACAAGCCCAAGGTTGACAAGTAAAAAGGCATAGTCCTGATGTTACCAAACCACAGAGCAGGCCATTAATTCAAGTCCACTGAAAGTCCCAAGGATGGCAGAGCATGGCAGGCTGCTGAACGACACGGCTACGTGCAGGTTTCAAGCATGCCGTATGTTGGAGACCATTCCCAAAGCTGCTTCTTATACACGGGAAGCAGACCTCATCCCTCAAGCAGCTACTAGCTGTCTGTGTAGGTCCCACCATGGAGCTGACTGCCAGTCTCATCATGGGGAATAACTACCACCAGCTGCCCAGCCACTCAACCAGGCCCCGCCAAGCTGACACACAAACTTAACCACCACAGCTATGCAGGTGTGGGTTTAGCATCTGTGTTCTAATCTGGCCTGAGGCACATGCCACTCACTGATGAAGGGCGGGGTGAGGAAAGTCACCAGGAAGGCCCAGGCACTCAGAACCAGTCTATCTGGACCTGGACCCCATCACTTCAGGGCTGACAACTTCCACCCACCTGACAAGCCCCTGTGAGTTGACATGAGGCAAAACACCTTGAGTGCCCTCAGCCCCTCAGGCCTGCACCGCAGACTGGAAACGAGGTTGCAATGGGGAGACTGTCATGAGATGCCCGGAGCCACGTGAGCTCAGATGCCAGGGGCCTGTGGGAGAGGTGGGTTTCTTCTTTGTAATGAATTTTTATTGTGCTTTGGGTGAAAGTTTACAGAGCAAATTCATTTTCCACACAGCAGTTCATACACATTTTGTCTCATGACAGTGCTGCAATCCCCACAAGGTAACAGCTCTCTTCCCACTTCCTCCCTGTGGTTACCTCTTCCCTGTGTCCTTTTTTTAATTTTTAATTGTGCATATACTAGTTTTTGCCTCTGTTACCTATCTCTTAGGTGCACATTTCATGTCCTTCCTTTCCCCAATGTCATCATGCTGATCAGACACTTTTCACATGGTCCCTCCCCTTATCTTAGAACTATTCTAAGATACAACTTCCCGAGAAACCTGACAGCACACCACACTCTCCCAGTTTCCAGAAATACACATGACTCACTGTGACGTCATTACGCCCCTTATTTTCTGCAGCTCCCTTGTTATATGCTATCTTTACACTGCTGTGGAGTTGATTTTGACTCACAGCACCCCTAGGGGACAGAGTGAAACTGCCCACAGGGTCTCCAAGGCTGTCAATCTTCATGGAAGCAAAGCCCAACCACACCCACTGCCCTGGAGTAGATTTCGACTCAGAGCGCCCCCAGAAGACAGAGTGGAACTGCCCCACAGGGTTTCTGAGGCTGTCAGTCTTCACGGAAGCATATTGCCTCATCCTTCCTCTGTGGAGTGGCTGATGGTTTGAACCACCAACCTTCTGGTTAGCGGCAGAGTGCTTAAGCACTGTGGCACCAGGGCTCCTTTCCTGACCTCCAGTCCAGGTGAACTCACGTGGGCACTCTCCTTCCCTCAACATTACGTCCACCATCTCTGAAAGACTCCTAAGTGTGTGTGGTATATGTGCCTGTGTGTGTATGTGAGTTTTTGTTTGTGCAGGGATATGTGTACAGGACTGTGAATGTGCATGAGTGTGTATGTGCACATGCACACGTGTGTACCCACCCTCCCACTGGAGGCAGCCCTAACCCCCTTCTCAGCCTGACGGCCCCCAATGCCTTCACTGCACAGAAGTACCAGCCACACTCCTGGCGCTACGCTGGACCCGCTCTGCCCACCAGGCCCCCTGCCTCCGTGCGGCTCTGCCTGCTGAACCTGCTGCCTGGTTTTCTCGCTTGAGGCTGAGGAGGCAGGCAGGAGAGGCCACGTGCCCACAGGCCCACCACTGAGCAGCCACGAGGACACAGCGCTAGTGTGGGTCTGAGCAGGGCTGAGCTCAAGCCCAGTGAACCGTCTGCCCATGTCTTCTCGTGGTCTCTGTGGTGGGGAGCCTCGCACCACGGCTGCACAGCTCAAGGACCTGTCTCCAACACACCCATGTGCACACGTTCCTGCAGAGTGCCAGGTACTGCCAGAAGCCTGTACCCACCTGCACTGGGCATGCCCGAGCTGCCAGCCAGGGCAGAATCCGCTCACTGCTCCACCCAGTCTCTGGCCCAAACGAACCCCCACGGCCCAGCTGGGTGACCCTTGGCAAGTTACAGAATCTCCCTGGGTCCCTGGCTTTCCAGCAGTGAACAGATTTGGCTGGTCGGGTCTCAGCCAGTCTGCAGACTGAGTGAGGCCCCGTTAGTGCCAGGCTGAGAGCTTCGCACAGCTCAGGATGGCGCTTGCCGAGAGGCCCCCAAGGTCCTGGATCCGGCTCCCACCACCCCAGCCAGGCTGGTGGCTTGGAAGTCAGGAGGTCCAGCCCCTTGAGCAACGCAGAATGAGGGTTAATGAAGGGCTGGAAGCGTGTGTCTTGCTGATTCAACCTCAGCAAACAACAACATTAGTTATTATCTTGAGACAGAGCTCTGGGCTACGAGGCCAAGGGGACACGGGACGGCCCACGGGGCACTGGGGAGGGGGAAGGGAACAGAAAGACCCCACAGACAAGCAAGGGTCAGATTCTTCCTCCGCAGAATGGAGGGGTGAGGGTGGAGCAAGACATTTGGACCCGAGTTGGTGCAGGGTCCAAATGTCCAGGGGAAAGCATAAGCCTCATTCTTCCAGAATCCCAAGCCTGTTCCCCAAAAGCAGCTGGCAGGGCACAGGGGCAGGCCCCAGGCAGACAGAACGCCATCCACTCGCCATCCACGCGGCCACAGTTCCAGGCCATCCCCTGGCCCCCGGGCTCCACCCAGCACACCCGCTGGTCCTTCTATGGAAAGAAGCCGAGGTATCCGCCCAAACACTAGGCAAAAGACCCAAAGATGTGGCCATGGAGTCAGTCCACCTCACCGCAATCCCACGCACTGCAGAGTGGAACTGTCCCGTAGGCTTTTTTTTTTTTTTTTAACTTTTTATTGTCATTCAGGTAAAAGTTTATAAAGCACATTGGTTTTCCATTCCACAATTCAGACACGTTTGCTTCGTGGCATGGGTTGCAATCCCCACCTGGCAACAGCTCTCTTCCCATTTCCTGCGTCTCCCATTCCCCTCTTTCCTGCCTGCTGAGCTTCGGACCTCAGCATATGCTGCCCCTCTGGTCTCACACGGTTGACTGAAAATGACAACTGCTCCGTGACCTGCAGGTCAGCCTGGCGTAGGGGCCACGCTGTCCACAGAATCCCAGTTCTACAAGCACCTTCATGGGGTTTCTAATGGCTGTGACATTCAGGAAGCAGACCGCCAGGTCTTACTTCCACAGGACCTCTGGGTCAGTTTGACCCACCAACCTTTGTTGTTGTTGTTAAGTGCCGTCGAGTTGTTTCCGACTCATAGCGACCCCATGCACAGCAGAACAAAACACTGCCCAATCCCAAGCCAGCCCCACAATCCCTGCTATACTTGAGCCCATCATCGCAGCCACCGTGTCAATCCATCTCGTTGAAGGCCTCCCCCTCTTTTGTTGACCCTC
>NW_006922331.1:690638-711657 GCF_000298275.1 Orycteropus afer afer
CCTCTGTCTGGCTTCCTGGCTTTTAATCCCCTTTCTCCTGCTCTTCTGCCCTGCTGTTTTGTGCGTCCCTGAGTTGTCCCTGGGGCTGACTGCTCCTCTGTCCGGGTTCCTGGTTTTTTTTTTTTGCCAACCTTTAGGTTAGTGAATTAATCATTTGTGCCACCGGGGGCCTTGCAAAAGAAGAAAGCCACAGGGAAAAGCTTCCCTGGTCGTCTCAAAGTCTTGCCTTTCGTGCTAGGAAATGAAGGTCATCAACTCTTTCCTGAGCACCTGCCCTACGCCAGCCTGTTACAGACCTGCTGACAATCTCGACACAGCCCCTCCAGGTCCCCAGCATCACTGCCATCCTACAAGTGCAAAAGTGATGTGTCTGACAGGACTCAGTGAGCGTGTGGTGAAGGTGGGTCTACCCGCTGCCACGAAGCCATATTACACGAGGGAATGCTATGTCTCCAAGCAGCTGCCAGGGGTGGCTGCTCTGGGGAACGACAGCTGGATTTGGGGGTGGGAGGAAAGCAGGCCTGGAATGCAGGCAAACGGTGGGTGCTGGTGGGCAGAGAAGTTTCTGGTTCCTCTGGCCAACAACGGCAGGAACCACGGTGTTTCTGCCCTGGATATTTGGCAGAAGCTTCCAGCAGGAACCAGCCCAGCCCCAGGCACTGCTGGAGGAAATGGGTGTGGCCAGTGAAGGTCCCTCCATGCCACAAAACAGAAGCAGTGCCAGCTAGACTCAGACAGGCCAGCTACCCGGGCCTGCCTGAAGACACAGCGCGAGGGCTGCAGGGAAGTAAAAGATGGGCATCAGAGGTGGGAGCGCAAAGGAGGGGAAGCCACTAACTAAGGAATTCTGGTGGCACAGTGCCTAAGGCATTTGATTGCTAACCAGAAGGTTGGCAGTTCAAAACCACCAGCCGCTCGTTGAAGGAAGATTGGTTAATCTATTTCCATAAAGATTTACTGCCTCAGAAACCCAAAGGGGGTCACTATGACTCAGAATTGACTTGAAAGCAGTGAATTTTTGGTTTCTTTTTTGAGAGAGTAGACATGTACTAACCTGAGTGAAGGGAGGGACAACACACAACGGGGCATACCTGATTGGCACATTACTAGTTAAATTTAAACTGGGAAACTTACATGTTCATGTTAGGTTGCTTCTCAATGAGTCTGGCAGGCACACAAGAGGTACAGGCCACAAAGATAAACCCTGTTACATACACAACACTGCGTCGTCAGTGATGACAAACATTAATCTGTGGGTAAATAGATGGTACACAGGCTGAATAATAAAGTACGTCTGGGCAAAAGGGAATATACCCATGACCATGTATAAGGCTGGCAGGCAATATTTCTACATACATATTTGTACGTGCTGTAAGAATATCCACATAACTGGAACTAACAGGGGGTAAAGTTATGAGAACTTCTTAGGGACAGTCAACCACCCAGACGTAGTGAGTGGTTGGACCTATGGGCTGGGGACCATGGCCAAAGCGGACATCAAGCTCAGTTGGCATAACATACTACACAAAACCATTGTTCTACATCCTACAGTGGTGAGTAACGACGGGGATCTTAAAAGTTTGCAAGTAGTCATCTAGATGCAATGACGGGTCTCTCCTCGTTTAGAGCAAAGAAGAACGAAGAAAGCCAAAGTCATATGGAAACAGTTGGTCCAAGGGACTGGTAGATCATGCAATCCTCAGCCTGTAAGACCAGGAGACCAGAAGAACTAGATGGTACCCAGCTACCACTGTCAACCACTCAGAGGGGGATCGGTACAGGAGATCCTGGATAGAGTGGGAGAACAATGTGAACAAAACTCAAAATCATAAAGACTAGGCTTATGGGTCTGATACACACTGGTGAGACCTGCAAGACCATGGTCCCTAGTTACCCTTTAGGTCTGGAATTGAACCTAGTCCTGTGGCTTCCAGCCAAACAACAGAAAAGCATATGGGGTGAATATTTACACCAGGTAGATACACTCCCTGGAGTGATCAATCATGAGTGAACAAAAGGGCAGTGTTTGCACAGGGAGACAGCTCGGAGGGCAGGAATGCACAGGAAAGAAGGGCACAGGGAAGAGGTAACCACAGGGAGGAAGTGGGAAGAGAGCTGTTACATTGAGGGGAATTGCAGTCAACGTCATGAAACGAAAATGTACGAACTGCTGTGTGGAAAACGTATTTACTCCATCAACTTTCACCCAAATCACAATGAAATAAATAAATAAATAAATAAATGATTCCTGAATCCAAATAGCTCAGATACCAAGGGGAGGAGCCGGTTTTGGGGAGCCCCCTTCTCCACAGCTCAGAGGCCAGGAATTCTGGCAACAGTGCAGGAGCCCAAGTCTCAGTTCTCCAGTGAGGCCACCCCAGCAGGGGCACCTCTGGAACCAGAGTGTGGGGAGGATCCGAGGGACGGGAGGTAGAATCCCTGAACCTTGGAATCTTGTGTCTGAAACCCTGGGGCCCTCCCCACGGTGCACACATATGAGACCCCTTGGAATCTGCACAGCACAGCATATGGAAATGGAAGGACAGAGCAGACCACCGCACAGGTTGACGGCTGTGGGGGTCCACAAACAGGATCGGTCTGAACAGCACTGACAGCTACATGGACCCAGAACACAGGCCACAGGAAGTGACTTGGGCTTCACAGTCTGCATGTAACTGGGTCAACGCCTGTTTGAACCGATAAGCCAACATCCTTCAGAATACTGATGCAGGATGCAGAGTCTTGCAAATACTCAAAATGTCCAGGATATAAACCAAAATGACTCAGCAGACAAAAAAACAGGAAGGCTCAATAACTCTGAAGGGAAAAGGCAGCCAGGGGCTCAGGACCACAGCCAAGGAGGACATTAAGGCCAACTGGCACAACATGCCCCACAGAGACAATGTTCTCATCCAAAAGTGGGGAGTAAAAATAGGGGTCTTAAAAGCTTGTGAGCACCCATCTAACCTACAGCTACTGGTCTCTCTCCATCCGGAGCCAAGAGAAGTGAAGAAAAGCAAAGATGCCCAGAAACCTTACGCGGCAGTTACGTGAGGACGTGACTTAGCAGTCACAAGGGCATGGGGCCTGGTGGTTACATGAGGCTCAGATTCGGCAGTGATGTAAGCAAGTAGTTCTCCCCTATTTTGTGATATAATGTAATCACCTCCATGCCATGATCAGCCAACCAGCTGTAAGGGGCGTTTCCTTGGGGGTGTGGCTTGCATCTAATACACATGGATGTTCTCGCAAAGTTCCCCAGCTTTTGCTTACTTGCCCTGGATCCTACGTCTGCTCGCCATCATCTAGTTTCCAGTTCTTGGGACTTGAGCCAGCAGCCTGTCATACTGTCTGATCTTGGAACTCATCAGCCTTCACAGCCCACAAGCCAGCAGCCTGCCATCTGAGCTGCCACTCCTGGGTTCATCAGCTTCTGCGGCTATGTGAGTCAGGAGAAGCCTCCAGCCTGACGCCTGACCCCTGACCCATGGCCTTGGGGCCTGCCAGCCCCCACAATCATGTGACCCATCTCCTTGCTCATGAAGCACCTCCCAGAGAGCTGGCCAGGCGTGAGGCGTCCACCCAGAGAGCCGGCCAGGCGTGAAGTCTCCTTTACAGAGCCAGCCAGGAGTGAAGTGTCCCCCCAGTGAGCTGGCTGGGAGTGAAGCGTCCCCCAGAGAGCTGGCTGGGAGTTAGGCATCCCCCCGTGAGCTGGCCAGGAGCAAGGTGCCCCACTCCTAGCCGTGTGTCCCCTCCAGCTCAGCCTCTCTCAGGTGGCTCAGCTCAGAGTGCGGGGACAGTCCACTCTCCCAGGGGCAGAGGTGAAGGCTGGACATCAAAAGCCATGCCCTCCACCCACAGGGCCACCCAGCACTGTGAGGTGCAGGGTGTCCTGACTGAACCGTGTCCCCCTAGAATATGTCTTCTAAATCCTCGCCCCTATCTATGTGCATGTAATCCCATCAGGGAACAGGGCTGTCTTCATGTTCACGAGGCCGCATAAGTGCATGGGTTTAAGTTAATCACCTCGGCCACATACAAGGAGCAGATTAAAGACAGAGATGGAGAAAGACAGATGTCCCGCCACGTGGAGACTGCCAAGGAGCTGAGGAACACAAGCTGACAGGAGACAAGCACCGAGGGCCGTGAGCACCTGGCGTGGCCGTGACACAAGCCCGTGAGCAAACCAGAGAGGCCGCAGAGAGACCGGCAGGGCTAGGACGCCGGCTCACAAGCCTGCACCTTTCCATCGGGTCTGTCTGGTTCCTGGGCTGCAGTCAACACACAGAGCGAGCCTTCCTCCACAGCCGATGCCCTAACTCTGAACTTCTAGCCTCCTAAACCGGGAGGGAAAAAGCATCTGGTCTTTAAAGCTCCCCATGTGTGGTATTTGTGTTACAGCAAAACGAGGGGAGTAAGAAGGGAGTGGAGGCAGCATCCTCTGGCCTCCTCCAACCTCACAAGCGGGAAAGAGAGTCACCGTCAGCAGCCCAAGGCTGACTCCATGAGCCAGACAGACCGCCACCCTCCAGCCTTTTGCAACTCTGACACCAACCGTCCCTCCCACGGCACTCACTACTTCTCTGCTGGGTTCCATAATTTGTTGCAATGGCCGCACAGAATTCACAGACAACACCCGTGATTGTGGGGTTTATTAGGGAAGTAACAAGCTACAATTCAGGTTCAGGAACACACTCAGGATACAGTTCTTCGATCAGGACAGTCTCCCCTCTGCTGTGCCCTCAGACACGCCTCTTTCTGGCCCTCGGCCTCTTGGCCTGGCCTGGCCTCTGCCCTGTTCGGGCAAGTGTTACCAAGCTCTTTTAGCTCGGCCAATAGGTATACGTAGGTGTACCTGACTCCACCAGCACCTCTTGCCCAAGGGCACTCAGCTTTCTCACTCTGTGGGCTGGCAAGTCTGCGGCTCTGTCTCATGCCTCTTGGTTCCTCAGTTGGTCGTCTCTGCCAAGGAGGTCCAGTGCAGGGATCTTGGGTCCAAGGGCGCTCTCCACTTCATTTCCAGCTCTTCTTCCTTGAAGGCAGTGAGATCCCCCCTCTGTCTCTAGCAGGTCTCATTTGAAGCCTGGCAGAGTGACAGACTAACCAATCCCAACATCAGAGTCCCATACACCTTATTTGCATTGTCCCGCCCAGTCATCTGTGGGAGTCACAAAGACATGGCTAGAAGTCATATCAAGTAATTCACTCACCACAGCAACCAAGCTCACAGCCACTTCCTCTTCACCTTGGCAACTGCCTCTCCCATCACCTCAAGGATGGTTCTGCCTACACAGTCCTGACTGCCGTGGTTACTGGGAGCTGCTGTCACTCAGATCCTGACTCATGGCAACCTGTTACAGACTGAATTGTCCCTCCTCAAAAATGTGTGTCAACCTGGCTGAGCCATGACTCTCAGCATTATGTAATTATCCTATGTGTCATAAATCCTGACCTCCATGAAGTTAATGAGGCAGGATTAGGGGCAGTGATGTTAAGGAGGCAGGATGCAATCTACAAGACCAGGTTGCATCTCAAGTCAATCTATTCTGAGATATAAAAGGAATCAAACAAGTGAGCATAGACAGAGGGACCTACCACCACCAAGAAAGAAGAGCTGGTAGCAGAGAGCATCCTTTGGGTCTGGGGTCCCTGTGCTGAGAATCTCCTAGACCCAGGGGAAGACAGATGCCAGGACACACGGGTCACCAAGCCCACAGATGCTGAAAAGAGATGAGACCTTTCCCCAGAGCCAACAGGAAGAGAAAGCCTTCCTCGCAGAGCTGGGGCCCTGATTTTAGACTTCTGGCCTCCTGAACTGTGCGAGAATACACAAGACACAACCCCACGCCTGATGGGACAGGACGCTGCCCACTCCTGCGTCATCCCCACGACTGGTTGCAGAAGGGACCATTCTGAGCCGTAGGCTGATTTTCAGGAGACAGCCAGGCCTTTATTCCTGGTCTCAGTGTGGAAGCTCTGCCGAAACCTGTTGTGTATCACAGCATCACACACGCCTCCCTGACAGCCAGGTAGCGGCGGCTCATGAGGGGCGGCCAGGAACCAAACCTGGGTCTCCCGTGTGGGAAGGGAACATTCTGCCACTGAGTCACCCGTCCCCCTAAGAACAGTTAAAGAAGTCGAAAGCGTAAAAGCCAACCAAAAGAGCCAACTCTGAGGGAGGCCCAGGGCAGGAGGGGGCCACGTGCAATGCTGGGGCCCACAGCGTCTCTCCTGTGGAGGCGGCTGCCGAGCCCGCCTGCCGAGCCCGCCTGCATCACCGCTTCCTCTGGCCATGTGGGAAGGAGAGATAAAAGGCCATCCCTGCTGGCAGCCAAGATAAGAGCAGCTCCCATCCCTCCCAGGCCAGTACAGTCCCAGGGCCTCTCCCACGGGAAAGGCAGGAAGAGGCACTGAGCCAAGTGGCAGGGGGAGGCCAGGAGAAGGCCCTGGCAGAAAGCTTGTGATATGGGAATGAGGGCATCAATCATGTCTGCAGGGGCAACGTGGGGAAAGGAATGGGGCAACCAGGGCCTAGAGGCAAACCTGGGATCCCAGGGCTAGACCTTTATCCTGCTGAGTGCCAGAAAAATGGAAGGCCTGCCTGGCCCTTACAGGGGCTCACAGTGCTTCCCACCGAGCCTACTCAGAGCATGCCAGAGGCTGTCTGGGTGTGCTAATGGCCCCAAACTGGCACAGGTGCACTGGCTTCTATATGGGCTCCCACGGGGACACACAGGATAGGCCCGGTACATGCATCCAGGTGTACATACATGGATGCACGTGGCCACACAAACAGGCATACACACACACACATGGGGGCACACACGAGTACACATGGAACACATAGAACACTGGGCATGTATATGGGCACATACATGCAGGCACACATGGACACACACATGGGTACACACATGGGTACACATGGGCCCACACATGCAGGCACACACAGGCATGCACATGAGTACATACATGCAGGCACACACAAGCACACACATACAGGAACACACATCGGTACACATAGGCCCACATATGCACGCTTACAGGGCATGTACATGGGCAAACACATGCAGGCACACAGGTGAGTACACACGGGCACACACATACAAGCACACACAGTCACACACATGGGTACACACAGGCACACACGTGGACACAATTGCACATGCACATGAGTACACACAGGTGCACACACAGGCGTTCATGCAAGCAGGCACATGGGCAGTACACAAGGACATGCACACATGGGTACACACACAGGCACATGCATGCCTGCACCATGCGCAACATTCCAGCCCTTCGATACAGCCTTCACCAGACACTGCTAGCTAGCACCACCCTTCTGCCCACTCCTCCGTCTCAGCAGGTGAGGTGGTCCAGGGACCCAACAGACCAGACGGGGGGTCCCGCCGCCCTACCCCTGCCACGGAAAGGCGCCCAGGAAAGCGGCGTCCCAGCCCCCAGTGGTCTCACTGCAGCCTTTCTGGTCACTCACAGGCCTGTGCAGTGGCCACGTCAGAGCTGTCACGGTGCCCCGGCCTGCCGCGCCCTCAGTTGCCCTGTCCCTCCCCGTGTCACACCTTCTTGTACTCTCTGCTCCTCACTCAATCCCCCAGGCCATCAAATCCACCCCGCATGGCCTCAGGCGGTCCCCCTGCACTGAAATGTCACAGCACTCACTGCGGGACTTCCTTAGCAATTAACCACGCCAACCTCGTTCCAGCACCCCGCAAACCGTTACCACACACCTGCTTCTAGCTCTCACAAGCCTGGTTGCTCTGCACATTTGGGCGGGATACTGCACCCCAAAACGGGTCGGCAGGTGTCCTGGTACCTAGCACTGCTGCAACACAGCAATGGATGTCTCAACAAACAAATTGCTTCTCTCACAGTTCAGGAGGCTAGATGTCTGAAATAGGGCACCGGCCCCAGGGGAGACTCTGTCTCTCTGTCTTTTCCTCCCAGGAAGGTCCCAGCACAGGGACCCGGGGTGGAAAGGCCACACTCCACTCCTAGACCTTCTCTCTTGGTGGTACAAGGTCCCCCGTCTGCTCCCTTCTCCCCTCTTTTCTCTCTTGGAAGATTAACGGTGTTGCAGGCCACACGCCAGGAAAGCTCCCCTTATAGGAGATCAGGCTGTGACGGGATTAAGGGTGTCACACCCCACCCCAATCCTCTTACGCCTGATCGGCTCATCACATCAGATCACGTCATGGGGATCATTACATAACTGCCACGTGACATCATTACATAACTGCTAAGTCACCAATAATGGCCCAGCCAAGGTGACACAAATCCATGCCAACCGTACACTCCACACACGTTGACATAGCACCACTGAGTGCCCAGTGAAGTTCTAAGCTGTGCGTGTGCATATGTGTGTAAGTGCACAGGTGTGTAATGCATGCATGTGTGCATGTGTGTGTGCACGTGTGTGCATGTGCAAAGCAGGCAGCCTCGACCTGGTGGCATGTGCTTTAGAGGAAGATCACTGAGTCCCTGACCTCTGCCACAGTACATGTGCATCTGCACAGCAAGAAGACCCCTCCCCACAAAGCCACCTGGTGAGAAAGCAGGGACAGGCAGAAAACTCAGGGACCTCCACAGAACACAGCAAAGAGACATTGGCCACCAATGTGGGAGCTGGCCTGAGTCCTGGGAAACAAGGATTTCCTTCACCCTAGGAAGGAGCTCTGGTGGTGCAGAGGTTAAGGCATTTGGCTGCTAACCAAAAGGTCGGCAGTTTGAACCCCCAGCCACTCTGTGGGAAAAAGATGAGGCAGCTTCCACAAAAACTGACAGCCTTGGAGACCCTGTGGGGCAGTTCCACTCTGTCCTCTAGGGGCGCTGTGAATGGAATGGACTCCACATTAGTGGGTGTGGTTTGGGCTTTGCTTCTGCGATAGACAGCCTTGGAGACCTTGTCGGGGGCAGTTCCACACTGTCCTCTAGGGGCGCTGTGAGTCAGAATCAACTCCAAAGCAGTGGGTTTGGTTTGATTTTGGTTTTTCACCCCAGACACCCCAAAACTCCCCAACAGCTGCCATGAGAAGCCAAAGCTTTCCCTAAGAAGCAAGCGGGCAACGGGGCTGCCCGTGGTCTGGCTTCTGCACTCAGAGTGGGGGTGAAAGAGAGGGGAGCCTGCTTCCCCTTCTCCGAGGTCCTATACGACCTCAGCCCCTTGCCCTAAGCGCCACCGTCCAGGGACCCCCTGGAAGAATACTCACCCACCCTGGTCCTTGGGGAGGCGGGGGAGGGAACAGCTGCTGAAAGGGAAGAGGTGGGGCAGAGGCGGGAAAGGGGCTTAGCCAGAGCTGGGGGCCCCTCGATAACCACCACCACGCCCTCCCAAGGGGACGGTGTCCTTGTGGCCACATCTCACCCCAGGGCTTGGGCAGGTCACTTCCCCCCTGCATCACTTGGAACCAACCTGGACACGGGAGGGGGGACCAGGCTGTGACTATGGACCCCTCGGCTGCCAAGGGCTGGAACCAGGTGCTGGGTGGGCTCTGGAGCTGGGAGCCGGCCGACACGCAGACCCGGCCCCACCAGCATTGACAGGATGGCTCCTGACGCCAGCCACACAGGTGCCAGGGCTACCTTGAGCAAGACCACCGGGCGAGACCAGAGGGGCACTGAGTCTTGCCGGAAGCCTCCTCTCATCTGAGGCTCAAAACCACCCCAGGGGCAGTGAGGAGGAGGTCAGCGGGCCCGTGTCACAGACAGGAACAGAGGCTCAGGGAGGCTCCCTGTCCTGCCAGGCAGCTGGGACACAGCCCCTCTGACGGAGAAGCCCAGAGGCCCGTCACTAAGCTCATGAATGACACCTCCGCCGGAGGGCAGGGCAGGAAGAGCAGCCCCACACGTCCAAGCCCCAGGGAGCCCAGAGAAAGAGAACCCAGGTGCCCAAGCCCGGGGAGCCCCCAGGAGGCCAGCCCATGCGCCCAAGGCCAGGGAGCCCCCAGGAGGCCAGCACACACGCCCAAGCCCCAGGGAGCCCCCCAGGAGACCAGCACACACGCCTAAGCCATGGGGAGCCTGGTAGGAGAACAGCCCACGTGCCCAAGGCCCGGGGAGCCCCAAGGAGAACCCTCCTCTCACATCAAGGATGGGGTCTCCTCTTGGTGGCAAATAATGAACATACCCGCTGCTAACTAGGTCAGAGGTCCCAGTCCCCCCCAGAGGCACCTCGGAAGAAGGCCTGCTCACCCACTTCTGAAACTTCACGAAGACCCTGCTCTGACCCACACGGGGGGAGGGGGCAGGAATCGGAGCCGACGGGCAGCTAGTCGTTTCACGTCAGGGACACACTTGGCAATGGCCCTCGCTCAAGTGGGCTAAATTCCACTCGCTGGAATGTGCAGCTGAAAGCCCCGGCCGCGTGGGGACGTTTTCCCCCCCGGGGCCATCTGGTGTGAAGGGATTCTGCTCCCTCGCTCCCCGCCCTGCCCCCTGTTATTTTTAACCAATTACGTTTCCTGTTTTCACTGCCCGGCGGTCCAGGCCTCTGCCCGTCCATCATCAAGGTGGCTCTGCGACGAGAGCTCAGCCGTCTCCGCGAGCTTCAGCTGGCGCTCTGTGAACACCACTTTAACGCAGAGCCCGGCCGAGACCTCAGGAGGAAAGGAGTGAACAGGCTGTCCTCACAGCGGCCCGCAGCCGCTCACTCTCCAGGCGGGTCCTTTCAGGACAGCAAAAGCAGGCCCATACGGGGCCCAGCCCACCGCCCGCAGCCATGGGGTGGGGGCTGCGGGATGGGCCCTGGATGTGCACCAACCAGGTCACCCTGTCAGACACCCAGACCTCCAGCTGTGGCAGGAAGTCAGCAGGCCACCTGGCACCCCCCCTTTCACCAGGCCACGCCACCCCCCGACCCCTCGCAGGACCTACCTACACCCCCAAGTAGACAAGCAGAACTCCTCACTGTCGCCCTGAGGCCAGGAGGGGCCATGCCATCAGAAGGCACCAGTCCCTGGAGAAGGGTGTCATGCCTGGTAAAGTGGCGGGTCAGCGAGAAAGGGGAAGGCCCTCAACGAGGTGGACTGGCACAGTGGCTGCCACGACGGGCTCGGGCACAGCCAGGACTGGGAGGCTGGCGCAGGACCGGGCAGTGTTTCGTTCTGTGGTACGTGGGGCCGCTGTGAGCTGGAGCCCACTAGACGGCACCTGACAACAGGCGGAAGCTGAGCTGGGCGGGATGGAGAGTGGCTTTACCAGCGCCCTCGGTCCTAATGCTGGGAGTCCCACAAATGTTGTCTAAAGGGGACCTGTGCGCCTGTCACAGGGAAAGCTGACTCTCATTGGGTGGAGAACTCAGCTCCTGGGGCAAGGGCCCATGGAACCTTCCGGAATGCTCACGTGACCTTCCCCCCCCCCCCGGGGTAAAGGATGGGACCTCCAAGGGCCCGTGGAACCTTCCGGAATGCTCATGTGACCCTCTCCCCTTGAAGGTAAAGGATGGAACCTCCGAGGAGCCCACCAAGGGCCCATAGTACCTTCTGGAATGCTCACATGACCTTAGTGGGGTTTAAGGATGGGAGCTCTAAGGAACCCACCAAGGGCCCATGGAACCCTTCAGAATGCTCACACAACATCGCCCCCATGGGGAGTGAAGGATGGAAGTGCCATGAGACTGACCATGAGCCCATGGAACCTTCTAGAATCCTCACTTGACCCCCAATGGACGGTATGTGAAATGACAGGAGCTCTGAGGTCAACTATGGGCAAGAGTACACCTGGGGGTTACCCAGCCCCAAGAGGACCCCACTACCCACACATACCCCCACCAGGGCCTGCCTGGCCCGAGGGGCAGGTCAGGGCCCAACCCCTGCCCAGGGGTCAGCAGGGCCGACCAACAGGGTCTTTGGTGTGTTGTGGGCTTCAAGCTAACTTTCTCTGTCAGGGGCTGAGTGGTCTATGACCCACAGTCCCCAAGCAAGGCCCCCTGCACAAGGTCAGGGCTGGTCCCAGCTCTTCCGGCTGCCCCGGCCAGACTTCATACCCTCAGGCAGGTGCCGTGGCCTGGGCCATTCCCTCCAGTGGGGTCCGGTGCCAGGCTGTCTCCAATCCAAGCAGACAGCTCCCACTCGAGTCCTTCATCCCCCCACAGCCCAGGAGCCCATGGACCACCCCCCCAACAATGCAGGAGCCCCGACTCAAGCCCATAGATGCCCTGACAGCCCAGAAGCCCCCACTCAAACCTATGGACCAAATGTCCCACAGCCCAGGTGCCCCCACTTGAGCCCAGGGACACCCCAAAGCCTAGGAGCCTCCACTCAGGTCCATGGGACACCCTCCCCCAGCCCAGGAACCCCCAACTCGGGTCCATGGGACACCCCCACAGCGCAGGAGCCTCCACTCGGGTCCATGGCCCCCCCAAAGCCCAGGTGCCTCCACTTGGGCCCATGGGACACCCCCACAGCCCAGGAGCCTCCACTCGGGTCCATGGCCCCCCCAAAGCCCAGGTGCCTCCACTTGGGCCCATGGGACACCCCCACAGCCCAGGAGCCTCCACTCGGGTCCATGGCCCCCCCAAAGCCCAGGTGCCTCCACTTGGGCCCATGGGACACCCCCACAGCCCAGGAGCCCCTACTCGGGTCCATGGCCCCGCAGCCCAAGAGCCCCGCAGGAGCAGCCTTCAGCCCCACCCTTCCTGCAGTCCCCACAACAATCCCGTAGGCAGAGCCCTTCCCGTGTATTCCCTATTTAACTTTCATGTGAAACACTTTCCACCACGTGGAAAACTTGCTAAGAGAATACAAAGAACTACTTGTTGCAAAGGAGCCTTGACCCAGCACAAGGGAGGGCCCCGGGAGCTGGCCTGGAACGGCGCCCGCCCACTTGTCCCCTGCAGGGGCAGTCCACTCCCAGCCGGCTGGCCCGCGATAGCCTCGCAGAGGTGGCCGACGGCAGAGCCTGCGAGGGGAGGGGGCACTGCGAGGCCGGGGGCGCCCCTGCACCAGGGCTCATCACCATCTCTCCGGCCAGGCGCCTCTGATCCAAAGCCCAGGCCGTGGAGGCCCTGTGAAGCCATGCCACACGTCTGCCAGGCCCTCTGTGGTCAATCCAGGAGCCCAGAGCACTTGTGCTGAGAATTCTGATTTCAATCCCAGGAGCGAGAGTCAAAGGCCCAAACCAGAAAGAAGTTTCCCCACGGCCCAGTCAGCAATCCTCTAGGCTCATTTTCCCACATACTCCTCCAACCCCCAACCCAAACCAGAAAGCCCAGCGCGAGTCAACTCCGACCCACAGCGCCCCTAGAGGACAGAGTGGAACTGCCCCAGAGAGTCTCCAAGGCTGTCAGTCTTCACGGAAGCAAAGCCCAAACCACACCCACTGCCGTGGAGTCTATTCCGACTCACAGCGCCCCTAGAGGACAGAGTGGAACTGCCCCACAGGGTCTCCAAGGCTGTCAGTCTTCAGGAAGCAAAGCCCAAACCACACCCACTGCCCTGGAGTTGATTCCAAGGCTGTCAGTCTTCATGGACACCAACTGCCCTATCTTTCTCCTGGTGAGTTTGAACCACCAACCTTCTGGTTAGCAACTGCGTGCTTAACCACTGTACCACAGGACTTGTTTGTCAATTACCAAAAAAAAAAAAAAAACCCACCAAAATCACTGCCATTGTCCATTCAACTCATAGAGACCCTTTCTTGGGTTTCCAGGGTGGTATCACTAAGGCAGTAGATTGCCCAATCTTTCTTCCAAGAAGTGGCTGGTGGGTTAGAACCACCACCCTTCTGGTTAGCAGTCAGATGCCTTAGGCACTAAGCCACCAGAGCTTTCTTGTAGATTACAGTATAGCGTACATAGCTTGTATGCACACTGGGAAACCAAGAAAATATAACTCGATTCACTGTGATACTCACTTTATTGCAGTGGTCTGGAACCAAACTCAAACCTCTGGTATTTCTGAAGTGTACCTCAACAGTCCTGGAGACCCTCTGGTGCAGTTCCACTCTGTCCTCTAGGGGCGCTGTGAGTCGGAATAGACTCCACGGCAGTGGGTGTGGTTTGGGCTTTGCTTCCGTGAAGACTGACAGCCTTGGAGACCCTCTGGTGCAGTTCCACTCTGTCCTCTAGGGGCGCTGTGGGTCAGAATGGACTCCAGGCAGTGGGTGTGGTTGGGGCTTTGCTTCTGTGAAAACTGACAGCCTTGGAGACCCTCTGGGGCAGTTCCACTCTGTCCTCTAGGGGCGCTGTGGGTCAGAATAGACTCCAAGGCAGTGGGTGTGAGTGGGGCTTTGCTTCCCTGAAGATTGACAGCCTTCGAGACCCTGTGGTGCAGTTCCACTCTGTCCTCTAGGGGCGCTGTGAGTAGGAACTGACTGAGCACATACAACAAGTCTTAGGGTGGATACACAACCACCTACAATGGATACAAATGGCATACAATTCTGTGTCTCTGATGTTCTCCAGGCTGCCGCTTAGTAATTCTAATTACCATTTGATGATCACGTAAGAGCTGGCCGAGCCCACGTAACCGTTTTGTCTATTACCTATTGTTTCCAGTTTTCCACTGTGACAAATACCATCAACCACTTCATATAACAGTACTCAAAAAGAAAAGGAGGGGGGCAGTCCTATTTCCTGAAGAACTTCTTGAGTGGGGTTACTGGCTCTGAACTTACAAACATGCCAGTGGCTATGGAGTGACTCAGAATCATCCACAAGTGCAGACTGACGGAAAAAAGGTCACATGCAAAGTGGCTTTTCAGAAACGTGATGTTGGAAACCCGGCCCCACTAGCGCCAGCCCTTGCCAAAGTGTATTAGCACCCCCGTCCCCGCCCGAAGAGAAGAGGCCTGGAGCACCCACCCACAAGCTTCCTCCCACAACCCACAGGGGAGCAGGGAGCTCACCAGACATGGTTTCTGTTTACTTCTGCTATTACCAGGCGTGGCCAGGTTGCCTGAACGTGGCAAAGTTAAAAGGAATCTACTTGTTACGGGAAAACGAGGCGGGTTTATGGGAAGGTGAACTGCCCGGCATTCTTTAGAGGCACCTTCTAATTCTCTTGACTGTGGAAACAAAACCAGGGGTCCTTGGGGCGATTCCAAGGGGTCTGAGGACAGCTGTGCCCCAAGATCCATACATATACATATAAGCTGATTTCAACACTTACTGCACAATTAATTCAGTGACATAGATTAAAATCAGCAAGTAGCGCGACCACCTTTGCTACCCTTCTCCGGAACATTCCACCACTATTAACACAAAGGCAATGCCCACACTGGTTTCCGGGCTCTGAGTCTGCAGAATTAGTCAGCCAGGACTTGCCTGCAAGTTATCTCTGGGTGGCCTCAGGAGCCCACCTTTTGGTTAACAGTCCGCACCGCCCAGGGATTGCTAGTCCCACGTCCGTGTGAAAGGTCCCTGTCCCCTGAAGGCAGCTCCACTCCCGGAGTTCTGAACTCCTGGCCGGGGCACAGAATCACAGCCCCACCCAAAGGCTGGGGCCCTGCCCGGTGGAAGCCCGAGCCCGCCTGCCTTGGTTCACTCCAGATGCAGGGTCACAACCCAGAGGGTCCCCGTCTGCTTCACCTCTGGTCTCTCTGGTGACCTGCCCGAGGGCGGTCAGCCTCAGCGTGGCACCTGCCCCATCCCCCTGGGCCCACACCAACGCCCACGTTTCAGGCTCGGCGTTTCCCGGAGCTGTGACGCAAGATTCCTCGCAGAGAAGGCGGGGAGGCGGCGGCAACCAGCCGCTGGGGCTGGCGGCCAGAGGCCCATTCCAAGAACTCCTGCCCTCCTAACGGTCACCTGCAACATTCCAGAGCCATGCTCACCCCAGAAAACCAGCCTTTCATCCAACGTGGGCCCGCCCGCTGGGGGGGTCTGGCTGTGAACGCAGTCTGCTTACAACCCTGTGCAAGGAACATGGCCCCTGGTCCCGGTTCCTGAGAGCTGGACTATACCAAGGCCAGGGAGTGGGGCTCGGTGCTGAGCAGGCCGTGGGAGCAGACGGCATCCATCGAGGCCACAGGGAGGCCGATAAAGGCCTTGGAAGATGGGGCCCAGCAGAGCTCCCTGGGTGGACAGGGTGAGCGTCTGCTGTCTGGAGGGCAAGGTGGCCCCTGGGGACACGGAAGCCCAGCCTGGACCCCTCCCAGACCACACCGTGTGTGCTTCTTTCCAGCTAAAGAGAGCTTTATCCCTGGGGTTTGTAAGTCATTGTACCAGCTTATCACAGCTAAGAAACACAGATGGGCCGGCACCTGGTCACCTGGCCACAGGTGCCGGGCATGAAAGGGCTGTATGCTGGGCTCTGCCCAGGGCAGGGGGCATGAGAGCTGTGGGCCGCACATTTGGCATCAAATGCGACGACCTCGGCCTGCCTGTGCCGGTTTGACAACACAAGGCCAGCAGCCTCAGCCTCAAAACACTAGAGCCACTGTCGAGTTGACGCCAGGCACTCCCACGGGCGTCAGGGTAGAACTATACACCCCACAGGGTTTGGGGGGCTGGTTTTTCAGAATGCATTGCCAGGCCTTTTTTCCAGGGGGCCTCTGGTTAGACTTGAACTTCTTAGCTTTGGGCTGACCGCCAAGTACACTCAGAATTTGCCCTACCGAGGGCCCCGACCTCACCGCTTCCAAAAGGCTGTCGTTAGGACGAGCGCTTACAAACACGGGCTGCTCAGCTGGTGGCACCCCTCCCCCCACACCACGTCCACTGCCTTCTGTGTGGTCCAACCAGTTGTTCCCAGGACCGACACTTGTTTCTAAGTTGTCCGCCCAGCCAACCCCACCTACGAGAGGACCCCAGGGCCCCACTGCCAGCAAGAGTACCTCCACAGAACAATTAATGCAAAGATATGATGGACCATGAGGATCTCAGCCTCCACGACCCCGAGACCAGAACTAGACAGTGCCCGGCTGCCAATGCCAACCACTCGGAAAGGGATCAAAACTGGAGATCCTGGACAGAGTGGGAGGAAAAACGTGGAACAAAATTCAAAAACACAAAAATGACCAGAATTACTGATCAGACAGGGTCTGGTGGAACCCCTGAGACTACAGCACCAGGTTACCTTTCGGTGCTAGAAATGGACTCACTTCAGTGGAGTGACTCTCAGCCCAACAGCAGAAAGACCTACACGCGGAACACCTGCCTCAGGGCGATGCACCCACCTACTCTAGGTAGACGTACCCCAATCGGCTATGGGGCATCAGAGGGGCAGCACTCACACAGGGAAAGCCGGACAGACAGAAGCGCATGGTGAAGAAGGGCACAGGGAGGAGGCACTGGCAGGGAGGACGGGAGGAGAGCTTTTTATGGTCGGGGATGGTAATCGGGGCGTGAAACCAAATGTGAATGAACTCTTGAATGTAAAACAAATCTGTTTCGTACATTTGCACCCAAAGCACGATTTAAAAAAAAAAAGAGTGGCTCCATGGCATCTGCTAGCTGGCCTTGGTCACCAACGCTGGGACAGCTCACGGAGACCAGGAGAAAAGCCTGAGCAAACACACGGTGAGTCGGTCAACCTGGCCACCAGACAGGCCACGGGAGGAGGAGGATGCCGGACCCAGTCCAGCGAGACCCCCAGCCTCACGCCGGACCCTCGGGCCCTGGCGAGGCTACGGGGCAGGCTCAGGGTGCGGACAGGCTTCGCTATCCTGGCTTGTCTTCCGTTTGTTTTGTGTGCCACCAGGACATGTACGATGTCATCTGGAGAGTCAGGCTCTGTTCCCAAAACAAACAGTTTGAAAAACTCCAGCTTGGAAACAGACACAATTTTCTCATCTTCTACTTTAGTCCTTTAAAAAAAAACAAACAATATAACCACTCGCCAGCCAGGAGCAGCCGACACCCCCTCCCGTTCCCTCTCAGCTGCAATGACAACAGGAAAGCAGGGAAGACGAGGTTAGGGCCGCATAAAGGCAGGCTAGCAGCCGTGCACAGCGTGCGTGTACGGTACACCACTTCATCGCACCCTGGCCGGCAGGTCCACGGGAGGCAACCGCCACAGCTTTTAATTTACACAGCTGCGGACACAGATATTATCTCCTCCATCCTCGGATACACATTGCCTCACGGTTACCAGACGCAAAACAGGATCCAACCAGCTGCACATCTTACAATGCTAACCGGAAGCACGGCCCTCCTTCCTGAACCTACAAACCAAACCGGTGGCTGCCACATCGATGCCAACTCATGGAAGCCCCGTGCAAAACTGTCCCACACAAGTTAGTCCAAGGGCCTGGCGGACCATGCAAACTTCAGCCTGTATGACAAGGCCAGAAAGAACTAGATGGTGCCCAGCTCCCACTACCAACCACGCGGAGGGGATCGGTACAGGAGACCCTGGATGGAGCGGGAGAACAACGTGGAACAAAACTGAAAATCGTGACAAAAAAAGACCGGGTTTGCTGATCTGATAGAGCCTGGTGAGACCCCCGAGACTATGGCCCCTAGTTGCCCTTCAGGTCTGGAATTGAACCCACTCCTGTGGCTTCCAGCCAAACAACAGACAGGCAAATGGGGTGAACATTCACATCAGGTAAATATACTCCTTGGAGCGATCAATCGTGGGAGAACAGAAGGGCAGTGTTTGTTGCACAGGGAGACAGCTCCAGGGATTGGAATGTATGGGAGGAAGGACACAGGGAAGAAGTGACCATGGGGAGAAAGTGGGAAGAGACCTGTTACAGGGTGGGGATTGCAGTCAATGTCATGAAACAAAACGTGTATGAACTGCTGTCTGGAAAATGAACTTGGTCTGTGAACTCTCACCCAGACCACAGTAACCATTAACCCAACCTGCTCCACAGGGTTTTCAACGGCTAGTTTTATAGAAATAGACCACCAGGCCTTTCACTCGCAGCACCCCTGGGGGGATTCAAACCGCCAACCTTCCAGGGAGCAGCCAAGCATCCCCGCCTCCCACGCCACCAAGGGCTGTCCCTCTCTTGACAGCATCGCACAGCATGATGAATGGTATGCCTCACAGGGGAAGAGGGCTCGCAGCCAACAAAGCACACGCTGGTGACATTGGGGGCCGGACTGGGGCCCAGCCCGGTGCCCTCAGAAGCTGCCCTCCACACCGCTCGGCCTGGCCCAGCCCTGCCACCGTGAGCAGCCCACGGGGCTCAGGAGGCGTTAAGCAGCAACGCTGGCAACCAACTGTTCGGCCAGCGCCTGCTGTCAATATTCCCACTGCCAGGTAACACACTACATAAAACACCGTGCCACATCCTGCCGTGGCGAGTAGTGAGGGGGTCTGAAAAGCTTGCAAGCGGCCATCTCGGTGCAATGATGGGTCTCTCCTCGTCCAGAGCAAAGAAGAATAAAGAAAACCAAAGATGCATGGAAACAATTAGTCCAGGGGACTGGTGGTACACCAAGCAATCCTCAGCCTACATGACCATGAGACCAGAAGAACTAGATGGTGCCCGGCTACCACAGTCGGCCACTCAGAGGGGGATCCATGCAGGAGATCCCGGAGAGTGAGGGAGAACAAGATGACTTTTTGTTTCTAAAAATATATATATTCCCACAGCCGGGGCCAGGGCTGCAAGCGTCTGTGGGGGTTTGCAAGGGCCAGCTACATCCGTCCGGGACAGCTGCCTGGACAAAGACAGGTCAGAACACAGGCTGATGAGGGAGCTTTTGTGGTCGCTTCCCTGGAGTCATGTTCCAGAAGGACTCATTCCGTCTCTCTGTGAGAGGCATGCTCCTGGTGATGGGATAACACCAGCCACCCCTCACGGCGCCCAGGCCTCTGTGGACCCAACACTCATTTACTTCCCCTTCACCACAGGGCATGTGGCTTGCAGCTACCACATCCTCTGTCCAGAGAGTGGGGCCCTTCTCGTCCTTCTTAAACGAAGAGACAGATAAAGGACAGTGCCAACAGCCCCACCATCCGAACCAGAGTGGTCAGCCCAGACGGCATGCACACCAGAGGGCTGGCAGCAGGGCCAGCGGGCAGGCGTGGGTGCACACCACGTCCCAGGGGGCTTGGAGCAATTCCTACGGGGGGGGGGTGCATGTCCACATCACATGCCACAGGGGGCTCTGAGCGGGTGCTCACCAGGAGAGAAACGTCCACACCGCATGCCACATTGGTTCAGAGTGGTGCCCATGGGGAGGGGGGGTGCACGTCCACACCACATGCTGGGGGCTCAGAGTGTGCCCCAAGGGGGTTTGTTTCCGTACCATGTGCCAGGGGGCCTCGGAACAGGGCTCACGGGCAGGCTCATGTCTACACTGCCATCTGAAGGCGCGAAGCGCAGTCCCCACTCTGGAAGCTTCCTGCACTCCCCCTGCAGGCCGGGGGCCAGTTCAGGTCTGCAGAGCCCACAGGGGCTTCACCCGCCCCGGCAGCCCTGGGGGTCTCCTGGGTGTGACAACAACTCTGACCGCTTCCAGAAGCTGGTGTCACCCCTGCTGAAGACCTGGGGCCCCAGCAATGGGTCTCCGTGGACTCAAACTTCTTCCCGGGGCACTGGTCAGCAGTTCCAGGTCCGAGGACATCAGCGAAGGGCTGGAGCTCTGCCCACAGCCCACCTTTCGGGTTCCTTCTCCGGCAGAGCCCACATGCCGGTCAGTCCTAACTGCCGTTAGCCCCACACACTGTAGTGTGGCACTCCGGACTGCAGGGACCATGATGCCATGTCATCCTGTCTTCTCCCCATGACCCCCTTCCAGGGCCTGGCCAAGCCGCCAGAAAGGCCACCAAAGGGGTGCTGAGCAGCTGAGCTCAAGGGCACGGAGGGAGGGGACGTTTATAACCTCTACCAGCCTCCCCTCCAAGAGCCACCTCTGGAATCCAGGCCCTGGGGAGAGGCTGAGGACAGAACAGGCAGGACCCTGGACACCCTGGTCTCCTAAGGGAGTCAGCCCCAAGCTGGGAGGGAACAATGCAGGCTCAGAGAGAACAAGGTGTGGCCTAGAAGACAAGACTTCCGTAAGAAATCTAAGAAAAGAACCACCCACCCACTGCCCTCAAGTGGATTCCAACTCATAGGGGCTTTGGTTTGCACTTTGCTCCTGTGAAGAGTGACAGCCTTGGAG
>NW_006922331.1:712312-716806 GCF_000298275.1 Orycteropus afer afer
CTGTCACACGGCTGTGGGCTCCTTGGGGGGCACAGACCATGTCACAGCCTAAGCACAGTGCCTGGACTCCAGCACATGCGACATAAACTGCAGGGGGGGGGGGCAGGGGGACAGGCAGTTTGATGGCCAGATGGATGGGTAGATGAATGGGTGGCTGGATGGACATATGAACAGATGGGTGGTACATGGACAGACAGACAGATGGCTGGAAGGACAAATAATACAGAAGTGGATGGATGGGTGAATGGACCGATGAAGATGGATGGGTGGCTCAATGGATGGACGGATAGGCAGACAGATGGATGTGTGGTGGGTGGCTGCATGGTAGGATGGCTGGATGGGCAGGTTAATGGACAGGTAATACAAATGGATGGACTAAGAAACAGGCAGATGAGTGAGCAAATGGGCAGGTGGGTGGGTGGGTGAATGGATGGATGGACCAACAGATGGGTAGATGAGTGGGTAAATGGACAGACGGATGGATGGGTGGGTGGACCAATGGACATTTAGATGAGTGGGTGAGTGGACGGATGAGTGGATGGGTAATAGAGGGACCAACAGACAGGCAGATGAGTAGGTGAGTGGACAGATGGATGAGTGGATGGGTGGGTGGATGGATGGACCAACAGATGGGGGATGAATAGGCGAATGGACAGATGGACAAGTGGATGGATGGATGGACCAACACATGGGCAGATGAGTGGGTGGATGGACAGCTGGATGAGTGGACGGATGGACAGCACACACAACTGCCTTCTCAGGTTCATCTGCTGCTAGGAAACTGATGAGCAAGAGTTTACCCCATTGATGTAGGGCCTGACAGAGATGCAGGGTACAGACGCCCTGTTTTCTCAATACGGAGGTGTTTTAACAGCTGGGGCCCATTGTAACTATTTTCTCTACTTTTTATTATGGAAATTTCAAAGTCAGAAGTACAGAGATAACATCAGGAATACCTGCACCCACCTCCCTGGGGAGAGAGAAGTGAGTAGACCAGGTGACCTTTCTCCTTCCAGGCCCCTGCCTAGGGCAACTTCCCTGGGGAAAGAGCCCTCAGTGCACAGGAACCCCACCCTACCTACCTCACTGGGTCCATGGGAAAAGCCCCTGCAGGTTCCTGCACAGGACGTGCGTGCGACGCCCACACACACTGTGTCATCCTTCCATAATCATGAGGATGTAGAACAAGGGTTGGCCGACTCACCCACAGACCAACCTCACCCCAGCTCCCAGGACCCAGGGGCTCACAATGGTTTGTACAGTTTAAATGGTTGTGTTTTAAGCAGTTATGTAAACCGAAAAAAAAGAAAAAAGAACAGCTGCTGGAGAACCTATTCCTACTCACAGCGCCCCTAGAGGTCAGAGTGGAACTGCCCCAGAGGGCCTCCAAGGCTGTCAGTCTTCACAGAAGCAAAGCCCAAACCACACCCACTGCCCTGGAGTCTATTCCACTCATAGCGCCCCAGAGGACAGAGTGGAACTGCCCCAGAGGGCCTCCAAGGCTGTCAGTCTTCACAGAAGCAAAGCCCAAACCACACCCACTGCCGTGGAGTCCATTCTGACCCACAGCGCCCCTAGAGGACAGAGTGGAACTGCACCACAGGGTCTCCAAGGCTGTCAGTCTTCACAGAAGCAAAGCCCAAACCACACCCACTGCCGTGGAGTCCATTCTGACCCACAGCGCCCCTAGAGGACAGAGTGGAACTGCCCACAGGGTCTCCAAGGCTGTCAGTCTTCACAGAAGCAAAGCCCAAACCACACCCACTGCCGTGGAGTCCATTCTGACCCACAGCGCCCCTAGAGGACAGAGTGGAACTGCCCACAGGGTCTCCAAAGCTGTCAGTCTTCACGGAAGCAGACTGCCTCATCTTTCTCTCACAGGAGAAAGGCGCCTTGGTGGGTTCAAACTGCTGACCTTTTGGTTAGCAGGTGAGCACTGACCACTGCGCCCCAGAGCCCTCAGCTACACAAGTATCTAGAAGACCTGACTTTGGTCCTATAACCAGAAAGCCGACCAGCTGCCGTGGAGCCCGTGCCAAGCCCAGGCCCGCGACAGAACCGCACCCGCTGGGGTTTCAGCGGCTGCTTTTTCAGGAACAGATCACCAGGCTTAACCCCAAGGCGCCTCAGGGTGGATTCGGACCCCAACACTTACGCTAGTAGCCAAATGCTTAACCATGTGAACTACAGGGTCGCTTTCCCTCATCACAGATGACCAGTTCCTGAACCAACGCTTGCTATGTGGGCACACGGGGCCGCCCTTCCTTACCACAGACGACCTTGGGCTACACAGGTGTGTGTGTGTGTGCGCGCGCCTCAGGTTATGTATTTATACGCACATACAGGTATACTGTACATGTGTGCACACATCTATGCATACAAGTCTACGTGTGTATGTTTGTATATACATACATGTGTATATGTTTACATATATGTGCCTCGGGTTATGCATGTATATACACATGTGTACAAGTGCTTACGTGTGTGTGTTAAATAACATGTGTATATGAGTATATATGTGTGCTCTCGTTATGGATGTTTACATGCTATGTGTATGTGTATATTGTGTACCAGTGTATATGTTATGTGTATATACGTACATGTGTATATGTGTGTGGCTCAGGTTATACATGCACATGTGTATGTGTATACGTACATAGCATACAACTCTATGTACGTGCATGTGTATATATGTACGGATGTATATGCATATATATGTGTGGCTCTGGTTATGCATGTACACATGTGTGTATGTACACCCACCAGCCGCTCCTTGGAAGGAAGGCTGGACAATCTGCTTCTGTAGTGACACCACCTCAGAAAACCAAGGAGGGGTCACTATGAGTCAGAATCAACTCAACGGCAGGGAGTTAGTTAGTTATCTGTGTACAAGTGTATACGTGTGTATGTGTATATACATATCTATTTGTGTGTATATGTGTGCTTCTGGTTATGTATGCATATACGTATACAAGTACATATGTGTATATATGTATACATGTATGTGTATAGACTGTATATGTGTGTCCCCGGGGTTACATATGTATATGTGTGTACATGTATGTGGGTATACATGTACTTATACAGAACAAAATGTGTTCGTGCACATATGTGCATATATGTACAACAGTGTGCATGTATATATGCACATGTGTACATGTATGTATGTGTGCTTCAGGTTACATCTGCACATGTATATGCGTACACATGTATATATGCATGCATGCATATATATGTGTATACACATATATGTGTACGTGTGTATATGTATGTGAAGGCTGCCAGTTCAAACCTACCAGCCACTCCTCAGAAGGAAGGTTGGGCAATCCTACTTCTGTAGTGATACCACCTCGGAAACCCAAGGAGGGGTTGTTATGAGTCTGGGCCTACTCGATGGCACATAACAACAACAACATGTGATGTATACGGACACGTGTATACACGTACACATGTACACACTGTGAGCCTCAGGTTATACAAGGACCCAGACACCACGGATTCGGCCTCCTGGCCGCGGGCCACGTTATTTACTGCGTGGGCCTTTAAGGGAAGCCTCAGTGACCCAGCAGTAAAGGCCCCAAACCTCACCCATGATTCAAATCCAGGCACTGGGTGCAGATGCCGGGAGGCACCTGGAGTTCCGTAACCAAGCACCCAGCTGGACCATCTGCCCGACTCCAGATCAGGGAGAAGCCCCTCCCTGCACGACCACCCGCACGCACCGGCCGACTCGGGGCAGAGCCCAGCAGACCCTGCAGTCCAGCCATCCGAAGGGATGCACAGACTTTCTGTACCCGCAAACACCCGCCTCTGCCCGGTCCTTGGGCCTCAGACTGGCCAGCCTGTCCCCAAGCTGCTGGCTCAGGACCAGACAGTCCCCCTCCAGAAAGCTCCTCCAGAGACTGTGATGGGGGCAGAACACGCGTCCCCGGCAGGAAACCACACTGGGATTCCACCCTCTGAGAGGTCTACGCGAGACATGAGGCTGCCAGGGACCCGTGGCCAGTGGTCCAGTACAGTAAACATCCCCTCAGGGACTGGTCAATTGTGACGAGGGCAGGACAGCCCCGTGTGCCCGGTGCAACAAACATCAGCTAAGAGGGGTGGCCACACACCTGGCCCTGCCTGTCTCGGCCTCGGCCCAGCATTCCTGATGATGAGGCTGGGCTCCAGCCAGCACACTGGCAGCTGGCACCGCCAGGCCTCCTGCTGCCACCACCTGCCAGACACCATCACCTCTGTCCCCTCCCCACCTGCACACCAGACCTTGCAACACCCACCTCTGATCTCACTCAGCCTGTGGTCCACGGGTAACATCTGCTTGGGCCTGAACATCCGTGCTAGACTCAAGGCTGCCCTGCAGGCTGACGGTGGGCCCTGGCTCCGACCAACCAGCCAGCAAGCAGGGTCCTGGCTCCCGTTAACCTCCACGCAGGGTGGGGTCCCACCCCCCAGGGCACCCCTGGCTCCCCAAGCAGCCAGACACCACCAAGA
>NW_006922331.1:717751-724702 GCF_000298275.1 Orycteropus afer afer
CCCACAGGGTCTCCAAGGCTGTCTGTCAATCTTCACGGAAGCAAAGCCCCAACCACACCCACTGCCTGGCGTCCATGTGTGTCAGAGTGTAGCTGTACTCCACAGGGCTCTCAGAAGCTGGTTTTTCAGAAATACATCACCAAGCCTTTCTTCTGATGGACTTTCCTCTGGGTGGATTTGAACTCCCAACCTTTTGGTTAGCAGCCAAGCATGTTAATTGTTTGCACCACCAGGAGACTCTATGCGCAACCATAAAACAACCCCTGCCACTGAGTCAGCTCTGAGTCCTGGCGACCCTACACGTATCAGAAAACTCTGCTCAAGGCTGGTCTTTCTAAGTCACTGACCAGGCCTCACTTCCTAGATGCCTCCAGATGGACTCAAATGGCCAACCTTTCTTTTAGCAGCTGGGAGCGTTTCCAGGGACTCCACATACAACCATGAAAATTCCTGCCCAACGGGAAGGGGTGTGTCAGAGCCCAGCACCCCGCCCCACCGCCTCCCCCGCCAGATCCCCTTCAGAGCACAGCGTTCTGTCTCCCGGGCCTTCGATTCAACTCTGCAAGCCAGAAATACTGGACATTATCTAACAGACCATATCACTATTAGGATACACAGGCAGAAGTTGGAACGCCTTGGCCCTAAACATCACCAAACTAGCAACTTTCAGTATAAATAAACATGGACAGAGTCCTTTCCCTACCAAGGGCCACGGAGCTGACAAAGAACGAGTGTCACATAGCCAATGGCTGCAGGCAATGTTCTGAGTTAGAGACTGGCCCAGCAGGACCCTCCCAATCCAGGACCAACAGAGCCCAGCTGTTTCTGAGGGTCACTAAGGCATCGAGGTTGATGGTGGAACCCAGACTCAGGCACACGCCTGGGTCTAAGCCACCCCCCTCCTCAGATCCTGCTCCTCTGGCCAAAAACCCAGATCCCCATTCTGGATTTGGGAGTCCAGACCCCACCCGGCAGCTGACGCAGCTGCTTCTATAACATTCTGCAAAAAGTACAGAAGACAGAACAGAAGAGCGAGTCTTAGAATCAGAGGTAAACCATAGCAAGACTCGAGGAAGGGGTCACGTCTTAAAGACGTCAATGCCTCTGACCTGGTGAACCTGCTGAGAGATACTGCCCTTGTGGACACCAATGCAGCGTGTGAAGAGAAGTCCGTGCAAAAAGATGGTCACCAAAGCAGTACTTGTAACAGCCAGCTAAAAAGCAGAGACGTAGTGCCTAAGGCATCTGACTGCTAACCAGGAGGCTGGCGGTTCAAACCCACCAGCCACTCCTCGGAAGAGTGGTTGGGCAACCTACTTCCGTAGTGATGCTGCCTCAGAAACCCAAGGAGGGGTCACTGTGAGTCGGGGCCGACTCGATGGCACATAACAACAACAACAACAAAAAGCGAGAATAGAGGCCCCTGAATTGTGCTGGTGAAGAACACTGACCACAGCATGGACTGTGAGAACGAACCAATCTGTCTGGGAAGGAATACTGCCAGGATGCCCTTGGAGGTGAGGATGGGGAGACTTCATCTCATGTACGTTGGTCACGTTGTAAGAAGGGGATGCTCCCGACAGCAGGACAGGATGCTTGGTCTAGTAGAGGGTCGGTGTAAAAGAGGAAGACCATCAACGGTATGGACTGACACAGTGGCTACCACAACAGGCTCAAGTAGAGCGGGGACTGTAAGGATGCCACGGGACCGGGCAGTGCTGCGTTCTGTTGGGCACAGGTTGCCCTGTGCAATGAGTTACTTAACATGGCACTTCTAGCCGTGGCCTCTGTGGCTTCCACCAAATGAGTGGGTGGGGCTATGCAAATGAGGTGCTTGCGGCCCACCAAGGGGATTGGACAGCTTGCTAATGATGTAAGTAAGATACATGGTACCCTTGTGGAGGCGGGGCTATGCAAATAAGGTGCATGAAACCTTAATGTGGGGATTAGTCAGTTTTGCCATCCCGCTAGGTTTAAAATGATCCATCCCAGAGGTTGAAAGGGGGAGCTCATGACCACCAAGAAAGAAGCAGCAGGAGTCAGGCACGACCTTGGACCTGAGATCCCTGCGCTGGCTCTACCCGGCAGAGAAACAGTGACAAGAGAAGCAGCAGAACTAGGAAACCAGCACGAGACAGAGTGGAGGGCTTCCTGGCCCAACGGGGCGAGAAAGCTGACTGCCTTCAGGCAGGAGGCTTATTGGTGGAGGGGGGTGCCTTTCTGGGCACCTATATGGTAGAGTTAAAAGAGCTTTGTAAACTCTGGTGGCACAGCGCTTAAGGCATTTGACTGCTAACCAGAAGGCTGGCGGCTCCTCCCCACCAGCCACTCTGCGGAAGGAAGACTGGGCAATCTACTTCACCAGAGACTTACTGCCTCGGAAACCCAAAAGGGGTCGCTATGAGTCGGAATCGACTCGATGGGAATGAATTTTTGAAAGAGAGCTTTGTAACACTGGCCTGAGCAAGGCAGAGGCCAAGGCCAGAGAGGAGCATGCCTGGGCCAGGGCTGAGAAGAAACTGTCCTGACTGAAGGATTGCATCCTGAGTGCATTCCTGAACCTGAGGTGTCACCTGTGACTTCCCTAATAAACCCCATAATCGTGAGTATTGTCTGTGGGTTCTGTGGGCCCTTTACAATTAATTATCAAACCCAGCAGAAAAGTCATGAGTGCCGTGGGAGGGACGGCTGCTATGAGAGTTGGTAAGAAGGTTGGAGGGTGGCAGTATGTCTGACCTCTGCCTCATAGGGATCAGCCTTGGGCTGATGATATTGACTTTGCCTCCACCTCATGAAGGTAAGGAGCTCTGGTGGCGTAGTGCCTAAAGCATCTGACTGCTAACCAGAAGGTTGGCAGTTCAAACCCACCAGCCACTCCGCGGAAGGCAGAGCAGACAATCTACTTCAGTAAAGGTTACCGCCTGGAAACCCAATGAGGGTCACTATGAGTTGCAATCAACTCAATGGCATTGAGTTTGGTTTTGGTTTTCTCTTGATGTTAAAGGAGGTGAGAGAATGCCACCCCCCACATCCTTTCTGCAGGTCACCATGAGTCAGAACCTAACAACAATAACAACAATGAAAATGGTCAGTAAGTTGAAGTTGTCAGGGATTCCATTCTACTTAGATCCACAATCAACAGCTGTGGAAGCAGCAGTGGGTGTGGTCTGGGCTTTGCTTCCGTGAAGATTGACAGCCTTGGAGACCCTGTGGGGCAGTTCCACTCTGTCCTCTAGGGGCGCTGTGGGTGGAATCGACTCCACAGCACTGGGTATGGTTTGGGCTTTGCTTCCATGAAGATTGACAGCCTGGGAGACCCTGTGGGCAGTTCCACTCTGTCCTCTAGGGGCGCTGTGGGTCAGAATGGACTCCAGGCAGTGGGTGTGGTCTGGGCTTTGCTTCTGTGAAGACTGACAGCCTTGGAGACCCTGTGGGGCAGTTCCACTCTGTCCTCTAGGGGCGCTGTGGGTCAGAATGGACTCCAGGGCAGTGGGTGTGGTTTGGGCTTTGCTTTCACGAAGATTGACAGCCTTGGAGACTCTGTGGTGCAGTCCCACTCTGTCCTCTAGGGGCGCTGTGGGTTGGAATCAAATTGATGGCAGTGTGCTGTATGGGTATGGAAAACAGACAAGGCAAAGACAGGCAAGACCCAGGTCTACTGCCTTCTAGCTATGACAGGCCCTCAGGAGGGGGTCAGGCATAGAGACAGTGATAGCAGTGGTCACTGGTGGCCAGTGCCTGAAAGACACATGGCCAGCCTGAAGTACCCACAAGGCTCCATGGGAACGTTGCACACCTCTTCCTAAATTTCTTATTGTAAAAATATCAGTAAGACATACAACGCAACCATTTACCAATTTAACATTTTTTCACTCACACAATTTAGTGACGTCAACTACGCTAATCATGTCACTCTCTGGTTTGAGACTCTGAGCTGTACCCCACGGCCTTTCACACATCAGGGCGCCCCGTGGGGGCTAGGCCCCCCTCACCTAACTCCTCACTCCTAAAGGGCAATGCCCACTGTTCAAGAGCCCCAGGAGTGCACAGCCAGAACCTAGATGGACCCAGCCATGCTGAATTGCCAGGATTTCCCCCAAAACGAGAAAATCTGTGGTTTGTGCTTCCTCTTTTCAGTCCCCACAGTTGCTAAAACTGAGAGTAAAGTGGTTTACGCTTCCCACCTGCAAACTTGAGGTGCTAGAGAAAAAAAATCAAATTCCTCTCTTTCCCTCTCTCGAGGCTCCCAAGCCCCTCAACCACCAGAAAAGCCACAAGTCCCCCCAATCAAAAAATAGGCAAAGGGCTTGAATTGACATTTCTCTAGAAAATGTTCAAGCGGGCAATAAGCATATGAAGATACTCAACATCATTAGGCATTTAAAAAAAACGATGCCATCAGACTCAAAGCTCCTAGGGGAGAGAGTGGAACTGCCCCCCACAGGGTCTCCAAGGCTGTCAGTCTTCATGGAAGCCGACTGACACAGCTTTCTCCCACAGAGTAGCTAGTGGTTCAAAGCACTGACTTTTCAGTTAGGTGCCGAGCACTTTAACCACTGCACCACCAAGGCTCCTTCACTAGCCACAGAGGAAATGAAAATCAAAACCACAATGAAAGAGTAGGAAGAGATTCAGGGTTCAAAATGGAGTCTTGCCAGTGAGCACCACGTTTTTTCCCTCTGGCATCTAAGGACTTAACAGTTTGAATTGGGATCTTTGGTGCTCTGAACAGCTCACTGAATCAGAGTGCACAAACACAGAAGAGCAGAATCGGAGGAAAGGCACAGGGAGATTATTTAGGAAAGAGCTACTGCTGGAAGACGAACGGGCACCCGAGAGAGACCACTGGAGACCTTTCTAGGGCAGTCACTGTCTGCCGGGCGGAGGCGGTCGTCTGAGATCCCTGATCCAAGAACGACGTCACTTATAGCAGCTTACCAGCGACCAATACAATATTCCAGTGGGCAGCGGCAGAGACCTGTGCCCAGCGGCTGATTTTGTGGGTAATTTGGGTGGTCTGGGTGCAGCCGGACACAGGCACCATTGCTAAGACTCAGGTGAAGATCTCACTGGTGCGCCAGAAAGGCTAGCTCCCTCCCCTCCCAGCGGATTACAGAGCGGACTTGGGTCAGACTGGGAGACACCGTGCTTTTTCTTTGCCACGGTTATCAGGACCACAGGTAACTGGCAGGTACTCCCCCAACTCCACCACAGCTAAAACTGCATGCATCTTTGGTGTCACAGGTGGGTGGTACTGCAGACAAACTCCAGACAAACTCCAGAGCCGACCATTACTGGTCTGGTGGGATTGTGTCACCACCGTGAGCAGATGGGGCACAGAGAGCAAAAAACTGCACCTGAGCGCAATCCCGCGAATTTTGCCCTGGAGCTGTGCTTTGGCGCTGTGGGACCACGGAGGTGGGGGCTTTGAATGTGCATGAAATTGGCAGAAATTTGTGAACCTCTAATAATACGAATCTTTCCTGAGATTGAGCCGCGGTCTTGCAAATAAATACGTCATAAGTAAGAGCCTGCTCAGGTACTCCTTCAAGTCCAACACACCTGAAATTGTGCGCATCTTTGGCGCTGCAGGTGGGCGGTATCACAGACAAACTCCAGAGCCACGGCATTGGCAGTCTGGCTGGATTGAGTCAGCACCGCGGGCAGACAGGGTACAGAGAACAAAGAAACTGCAACTGAGCCCAGTCCCTGAATTTTGCCTTGGAGCTGCACTCTGGCGCTGTGGGGCCGCAGAGGCGGGGTCGTTGAGTGTGCCTGAAATTAGCGGAAATTTGTGACCCTCTAACAAGAGGAATTTTTCCTGAGGTTGAGCTGCGGTCTTGAAAATAAATACCTCATCAATAATACCCAGCTCAAAGCCCTAGAAACCGACCCTAGCAACACTAAGCTTCCCTTCTTCTGCTCCCACCTTCTCCGCCAATAACTTCACTCATTCAATAGAAGAAACCATGTTCAGCCAATTAAAATAAAACCTCATGCTTCGAACTCTAAACCCTCTGTACGAAAAACAGAAACACATATTTACACTACACACAGTGGTTCCACCATCACAAAGAAAACAGCAAAGCGACCCAACACACCTGGGTCAATATTAAGACAAAAGACACCATCTTCACCTTTTCAAAATATTAAACCAAGACAAAACAAATCAACACGTAACCAGCACCTAGAGACAACCTACAGAGACAATGCTCTACCAGATTCCAAGGGCTTAAGAAGAGGTTATGCTTTCCAGTAACCCCAAGAACTCTCCAGACCAAAACTACACACCTGAAAAGGTTTTAGTTTACACCTTTTTTTTTTTTTTTTTTTTTCCTTTTCTTCTCTCGTGATTAACCCCGTTACTTCTTGGGTTTTTTGGTTTTGTTTTGTTTTGTTTTCTCTTTTCTGTTTGCTAGTTTGTTTTCTTTCTTCATTATTCTCCTTCGCCACCTTTTTTCTTTTAGACACCTATCCCCGGATATTGCATATTTACCTGTTTGCTTTTTCTTTTCTCCACTTTTTCTTTTTTTTGAAGTTACTGTTCCTGTGTGATTTCAGGATGTATTTTTTGCCCATGTGCTTTTAGTTTTTTTGATGGTTATTCAATTATAATTTTTGCCTAACTGAATGGGAGAAGACAAAAGTCCGCATAAGATAGGAGTAACCCACACCTCCTGCAACTTCACTTACTGAACAAGAGCCAACAGCTCCTTCTCCACGAACAGCCCAATGATTAAAAAACCACCAAGAAGAGCCTGAATCACCCTTGGCTGCTCTTCACAAACAATTAACAGAGATCTTAATACAATACCATGATGCCTTGGAGACCACAGACCATCACAGTTCACACAATTAAGCAAGAAAAAGGAGTAGAAATAAGGGAGCAGGATACAGCCCAGAACACATCCCTGAGGAAGAAGCAGCATTGGAACTCTCTGATAAGGAATT
>NW_006922331.1:732077-735063 GCF_000298275.1 Orycteropus afer afer
AAAAAAAAAAAAAACTGTCACCTTGATAAGAGCAGTGTTGAGGCTACAGTAGTGATGAAATGCTAATCAGAAAGAGTTCAACAGAACATGGGAGGTGAAAAGTGGAGAGAAAGTATTGAAAATTCAAGGGCTATTGCTCTGAAGACAAGAAAAACATCTACGTATGTTTTATTGACTATGCAAAGGCATTCAATTGTGTGGATCATAACAATTGTGGGTAACATTGAGAAGAATGGGAATTCCAGAACACTTAATTTTGCTCATGAGGAACCTGTACATGGACCAGGAGGCCGTCATTGGACCAGTACAAAGACATACTGCATGGTTTAATATCAGGAAGGTGTGCATCAGGGTAGTATCCTTTCACCATATGTATTCAATCTGTATCCTGAGCAAATAATCCAAGAAGCTAGTCCTGCAAGTTTATATGAATATCACAACAACAAATCAAAACAAATGGGAAAATCATGTCTTCTGCCCATTTTTCAATTGGGTTGTTTGTCTTTTTGTTATTGAGATGTTGGAGTGTTCTATAAATTCTAGAGATAAGTCCCTTGTCAGATATGTTATTAGCAAATATTTTTTCCCAATCTGTAGGTTCTCTTTTGACTCTTTTAGAGAAGTTTTTGGAGGCACATAAAAATTTAATTTTTAGAAGGTCCCAATCATCTGCTTTCTTTTCTGCTGTTTGTGAATTTTGAGTTATGCTTGATAGTCTATTTATGCTATATATTAGGGCCCTTGATAGTTCGTGCATTTTTAGTTATGCTTGATAGTCTATTTACGCCATATATTAGGGTTGTGTGAAGAAGAATGTGGCATCAGGATCAGAGAAAGTCTCATTAACAACCTACGATATGCAGATGACACAACTTTGCTTGCTGAAAGCGAGGATGACTTGAAGCTTTTAGTGATGAAGATTAAAGACTACAGTCTGCAGTTTGGATTACTCCTCAACGTAAAGAAAACAGAAATCCTCACAGCTGGACCAATAAGCACCATCACGATACATGTAGAAAAGATTGAAGTTGTCAAAGATTGTTAATTACTTGGTTGCACAATCAACGCCAATGGTAGCAGCACTCAAAAAATTTGATGCCATACTGCACTGGGCAAATCTGCTGCAAAAGACCTCTTTAAAGTGCTGAAGAGCAAAGACGTCTCTTTGAAGACTAAGGTGCACCTGACCCAAGGCATGTTGTTTTCAACCTCCTCACATCCCGGGAAAGCTGGACAACAAATACGAAAGACCGACGAAGAGTAGATGCTTTTGAGTCGTGGTGCTGGTGAAGAATGCTGAAAGCACCATGGAGTGCCAGAAAAACGAACACATCTCTGCTGGAGGAAACGCAGCCAGAATGTTCCTCAGATGTGAAAACACCGAGACCTCTGCTTGCTTACTTTGGACCAGTCGTCAGGAAAGACTGAACGCTAGAAAAGTGCGTGGCAGCGGGTAGAGCTGAGGGTCAAGCTCCATGAGACGGAAAGACCCAGTGTCTTCCACAATGGTGTCAACCACATGCAGCTATGGCAGGAGCAGGCGATGTTTGCTCTGGTAATTAAGGTCTCCAGGAATCAGTCAACCCAAGGGCAACCGACAGCAGCATGTTAAGTATGTAGCCTGTTAGTAAACTCTGGAGCTCTTCCCAGGGTCCTGCTGCGTGCGGAACATGTCCTACCACCCAGGCACACCATCTAGCCCAGTGATTGGACAGCAGGGATGTGGTGGCCCTCACAGTCAATAAGCCTTCAGAGTTCTTCTCGAGCCAATATGGTGCTCCCATGGAGACGTCCAGGGCACCCCAGCCCTGCTCTGCCTGGATGGCTCCTGTAAGACCAGAGCAGCCAGCCCCTCCCTCTCTCTCCACTGTTCCTTCTACCTTTGACACCTGGCCAGCCTGGGGACAGTCTCTTCCCACAGCTTCCTGGTCCCCCACCTTGCCCTCCAGGCCACATGTCTGACCATCTGTCCCAGGCACCTCCCCACCTTGTCCCTCTGCTCACACCCAAGCCACCGGCCCCTTCACTGTTGGATGGATAGGCAATAACCTTCCAAAAGAAGTCTTCTCTCAGCCCCCACCCATCACCCGCCGGAAGGCCCTGGTGAGAAACCTCAAGCTTTTGCTCTCTCTGGGGGCTTGGCAATGGAGGGAGGGAACCCAAGGCCCTGGTGGCCCCTGGGTGGCAGACGTCTGCATGGAGCCTCCTGTAGGCTGGTGACCCTTACAGCTGTGTCCCCACCAGATTCAAAATGACCCACTGCTGGGACACTCAGTACATGCTGGACACAGCAGGTCCCCAAAAGGTGCCTGCTGCATGCCTGTGCCACCTGCAGGTCCCCTCTCATGTGACTCATGGCACTGCTCAGCCAGGAAAGAGACCGGCCCCTGCGTGAGGCCACCAAGCCGTGGTGGCTACTCTAGGCCTGTGAGTCTTCTCACACCCCCTCAGACAAAGTCATGTAATTATTACAATAATCGCCCTCCTCCCAGCACTTCACAGGAGGCTTCAAGGGCAAAGGAGAAGGCCCCTGAAAGCTGAAAGCCATCTTGAGTTCACACAGGGCGGAACCATTTTGCTCCCGGGGCCTCAAGTAAATGCATCTGGAATTACCGGTCTGACACCCCTGGGCATCAGCCAACAGCCCTGTCCACAGCCATTCTGCAAGGTCGCAGTAGCCAGAGCCAGAATCCAAAATGGCTCATTAAACCCACAAAAAAGCAAACCCACTGCCTGGAGCCTATTCCGACTCACAGCGCCCCTAGAGGACAGAGTGGAACTGCCCCAGGGGGGTCTCCAAGGCTGTCAATCTTCACAGAAGCAAAGCCCAAACCACACCCACTGCCGTGGAGTCCATTCCAACCCACGGCGCCCCTAGAGGACAGAGTGGAACTGCACCACAGGGTCTCCAAGGCTGTCAATCTTCACAGAAGCAAAGCCCAAACCACACCCACTGCCGTGGAGTTGATTCCGACCCACAGCGCCC
>NW_006922331.1:735503-736684 GCF_000298275.1 Orycteropus afer afer
CCACAGCGCCCCTAGAGGACAGAGTGGAACTGCCCCACAGGGTCTCCAAGGCTGTCAATCTTCACGGAAGCAAAGCCCAAACCACACCCATTGCCGTGGAGTCCATTCTGACCCACAGCGCCCCTAGAGGACAGAGTGGAACTGCCCACAGGGTCTCCAAGGCTGTCAGTCTTCACGGAAGCAAAGCCCAAACCACACCCAGTGCCAGAATCAGTGGATTCTGATTTATAGTGCCCTAGGGGACAGGATGGCCAACAACAACAACAAAGAGGACAGGACACCCAAATGGATAAATCTCTCTTTTTCTCCCCCTCCAAATTTTTATTGTGATTTGGGTGAAAGTTGACAGAGCAAATTCATTTTCCACACAGCAGTTCATAGGCATTTTGTTTCACGACATTGACTGCAATCCTCATAATGTAACAACTCTCTTCCCACTTCCTCCCTGTAGTTACCTGCTCCCTGTGTCCTTCCTCCCATGCACTCCCGTCCCCCAAGCTGTCTCCCTGTGCAGACACTGCCCTTCTGTTCTCCCATGATTGTCCTCTCCAAGGAGTGTATCTACCTAATGTAAATGTTCACCCCATGTGCCTGTCTGTTTTTTGGCTGGGAGCCACAGGCATGAATCCAGACCTGAAGGGGAACTAGGGGCCATAGTCTTAGGGGTCTCACCAGGCTCCATCAGACCAGTCAGCCTAGTTTTTTTGTTTTATTTTTTTAATGATTTTGAGTATTGTTCCCCATTGTTCTCCCACTTTATCCAGGATCTCCTGCACTGATTCCAAGGGGTAAATCCTGATGGAAATCTACTGCCACGTCTTTCTCCCCAGAGCAGCTGGTGGGTTTGAACCATCGATCTTCCAGTTAGCAGCTAAGCACTTAACCACCATAGCACCAGGGCTCCTTAAAGAAGGAAAGGGCTTTGGTTTTCCGCCTTCTCTCTCAGGGAAGGGTGTGCAGTGTCCCCGAAAGCAAAGTTAAATGCGTACTGGAAACCGGAGGAAACAGGTGCCCTAAGCCGATAAGGCCTTTCCCAGGGCCAAGCGTGCCCTGCCAGCTGCCCTACCCAAGCGCACCAGCTGTACTGAGAGGGCAGGGCTCCCACAGCCGTGGGAAGGCCTGGAGCCAGGCTCCAAGGGAGGGAGCCCCAGGAACGCACCAGAGATTCCTGCCTTGGGAAA
>NW_006922331.1:736784-741603 GCF_000298275.1 Orycteropus afer afer
GGGGGGGGCGGGCAACGTGGCTTCCACCGTCCCTGGTCGGTACAAATGGTGAACACGTTCGGATACTGCCCAGAAGGCTGGAGGGCCTACTCAACCCAGAGACACCTCGGAAGAAACGCCTGGCATCCTATGTCCAAAAATTAGCCCCTGAAAACCCTACAGAGCCTAGCTGCACTCCCACACGCTCGGGGGTGCCAGGAGTCAGAGTGGACTTGCCGGCAGCTGGCTTCCTGCGGCTCCTTGGGGCTTTCCCCCACCTTCTGCTGCTAGACTCCTGGGTCAAGGCCTCGTGCTGGTGCGGCTGCCTCCGGAAGCTTCTGTGAACCCACTCACGATGTATGTGACCTTCTCTCTCACTACTGTCCAAACCCTCGGGTAGCATGGACCACACCCTCTCCTGTGTGACCCCCCCCCACACACCCTGCAAAGCGAAGAGGCTGGCTCACTGGGGGGGCTCACAGCCGTCTGGTGTGACCCCCTAGGTGGGCCCTGGGTGTGTGGAGCAGGAAGGACCCCTGGCCGCAGTGTGGGGCAGGGGAGCAAGCCTGCAGGGCCTCCATGTTCCAGAAGGAAGAGGCCCTCCAATCCCAGCTCATCCCGACTCAGCCAGTCCTGGGCCGTATCCTCCCTGCGGGGCAGGGACGGGGCAGGGGAGCCCTACTTCAGTCACGGTGTCAGAAGGGACCACTCCCTGGAGCAGGATGTCACGCTTGGTAAAGTGGAGGATTACCATAAAACAGGAAGGCCCTGGAGAAGATGGACTGACATGGCGGCTGCAATGAGGGGCTAAGGTATAGACGGGATTGGGAGGCGGGCGCAGGTCTGGGCACTGTGGGTTCTGTGGTACACAGGGTCGCTAGGAGTTGGAAGCGACTCGACAGGACCTAACACCACACCGCCTCCACCACCACATCTGCTGTGGAGAATTGGGGGGTCCCTCCAGCCCTGCAGGTGGTTTACCTTAGGGTTCCTCTTCTGAGAGCAGCCTCGGCTAACAGGCTGAAGAGCTATCTACAGGACTTCAGTCAACAGCGGGGCAGAGACAGGTGCCTGGGCCAGTGTGGGGTCCCTGCTTTCCCGCCAGCCACGCTCAGCCCAGCCAGCAGGAGACAGCTGGCTGCTGGAAGGCTCTGAAAGCCAAAGCTGCCGGGAGAGAGGACGTGGGACTTTGAGGACATTCAGAGAATGATCCAGAACGTCCCAAAAGTGAGGCCCGAACTATAAGATTAACACTCCAGCCACTTAAGGGGTGCACGCCCTATGCCCCGAATGGGATGCATATGGCACAAAGGATGGCCCTGCCTACAGGAGCTAGTAAGGGCAGGCCGGAACATTCCCCAAGAACGCGCCAACAGAGGGCTAGGTAGGAGGAAAACACCTGCAGGATATCGCACCCGACCAGGCCTGATGTTCTGAGAGATTACAACCTGAAAATTATAAAAAAGACCAGGCTGACCGGTCTGATGGAGGCCTGGTAGTGCGATGGTTAAGTGCTTAGCTGCTAACTGGAAGATCGATGGTTCAAACCCACCAGCCGCTCTCCAGGGAAAGATGTGGCAGTCTGCGGCAGTCGACTTCCACCAAGATTTACCCCCTTGGGGATCGGTGCAGGAGACCCTGGATGGAGTGGGAGAACAATGGGGAACAAAACTCAGAATCATAAAAAAGACCAGGTCGACTGGTCTGATGGAGCCTGGTGAGACCCCTGAGACTGCGGCCCCTAGTTCCCCTTCAGGTCTGGAACTGAGCTCACTCCCATGGCTTCCAGGCAAACAACAGACAGGCATACAGGGTGAACATTAGCTGCCCCCGTTGCTGGGCCACATCTGCCTGGCCTCGCACACAACAGTGACCTGGGACACCACCACCTGGGCCTGCCAGTGCCACTTGTGGCACTGTGGTGTGTATGCCCATACCACCCTGAACACGCCCAATGTCATAAAAATCAGAATTCCCCAGCAGTAAGAGAACATCAAGGGAGCTGGTGGCACTGTGGTTAAGGCATTGGGCTCTAACCAAAAGGTCGGTGGTTTGAATCCACCAGCCACTCCACCGGAAGAAAGATGAGGCGATCTACTTCTGTAAAGACTGACAGCCTCGGAGACTCTTTGGGGCAGATCCACTCTGTCCTCCCGGGGTTCTGTGAGTCAGAATCCACTCCAAGTCGGTGGGTGTGGTTTGGGCTTTGCTTCTGTGAAGATTGACAGCCTTGCAGAACCTCGTGGGGCAGTTCCACTCTGTCTTCTGGGGGTACTGTGAGTCGGTTTGGTTTTTGGGTTTGGTTTCTTTTCGTTTTGATGAGAACATGATTTCAGACACCAGGCAAATCCTTCGTCTTCTTCATAGTAGTAACGCTCTCCCACTCCGCGGCACTGGGGGCCAGTTCGACCTGGCTTGCTCAGCCACCAGCTGGCATGCAGGGCACGGCAGCCAGTGTCCAGTGCCCATGGGGCAATCCTCCATACCCCAAACAAACTGATGCACCAGCCAAGTAGCTTCTAAATCCCAGTCCTCTGCCCCCATGAGGGAGTTAGGGGACACCACTGGGCCAGCCCACAGGCTCAGGAGATGCAAATCAGGTAACCCCAGCTGCCAACGGCCAACTCAGCAGCTCCAAGTCCCTAAACCAAACAGGATCCCAGAGAAGCCACCTTCACACAGCCGAAAATAGCCTGGCTGGTCTTAACCCCATGTAACTCCATCAGTAGAAAAAGATGGAGCCGAAAACCGGAGCAGCCCAGCAGGGACCAAGACACCTGTAAGGGCCGCCAGCCCCCCGGGGCCCCAGCCCCACCCGCCCGACCTGCATGCCGACCTCCTGAACCATCTGGGCCTAGGTCTCAAAACTCAGTCCCATCCCCGCAACACCTCACGGGAATATTGGCTCCGGAAGTTGTGTGGACAGCCCCAAGGGAGAGACCGTCGATGGGGAACCCCAATTAAGCTCCAGGGGGGCTGGGAAGGCTGGAGGTAAGGCTGTCGAAGGCTTAGCCAGAGGCGCACACAGCCGTCGGAGGTGAGTAATGACCGGGAAGGGAGAGGAGTGGGCAGAGCCCCGGGATGCCAGGGGCCCACTGAGTCAGGCCTGCCTGTCACCTGGCTTCCTTTCCCCTCCCACTTCCACCTGCTCGGACATGTACCTGCTCTGGGCCCCCAGCCAGCAGATCTTGGGTTCCACCGACATGTCATATAATCCATGCAGTACAGGAATGGGGGTACAAGGGGGGGTGTTGGGGAACACCCTGGACAAACACCTTGGGAACTCAGAGACAAGGAGATGACCACCCAAAGTGCCCGAGTGAGGGCTTGACCTCCACTCTAGAACCCAGGGAACGATGCCCACCACAAACCAAAGGTCTGTGCGCAGGAGTGGGCAGGGAGACGGGAATCTGTTCCGGCTTAGATCAGTATGAACCCTTTCCGTCCACAACCTAAACTAGCCTAACCCGTGGCCACAGGCAACCCATGTGTGTCAGAGCAGAACTGTGTGGGGTTTCCAAGGGCTGCTGTTTCAGAAATAGTTCACCAGGCCTTTCCTCTCAGCCATGTCTGGGGAGACTTGAAACTCCAACCTCTCTCTTAGTAACTGAGTATTTAATGATGTGTATCACCTGGGGTCTCCTCATGCCTCATCGAAACACCAACCCCACTGCCGTCTGGTGAGTTCCAACTCATAGCAACCCCAATACCTTAGAGAGCAGAACTGCGCCCTGTGGGTTCAATGGCTGCGACGTCCCGGAAGCAGACCGCCAGGTCTTTCTGCAGACCACGGCACTGCTGAGTGGGTCTGAGCCACCAACCCTCAACTCATACTCACTCACGTGCTCAACCCTTGTGACCACCCAGGTCCCTTTTGTCCACAACATACTTCAGAACTCCAAAGAGCTTCCACCGGCCCCCTCTCCACGACCCCCGCCCCCGCAACAGTGGGGCACAGAACAGGGTCGGTGGCCCGTGCAGGCGGCGCAGGTACCCACCTGGCTCTCCATGCAAGCTGTCCCCGTCGCTGGGCCAGATCTGCCCGGTCTTGCGCACACCCACAATGGTGGCCTCCGACACCACGACCTGGGCCTGTCGGTGCCGCTTCGGACACTGCGGCGTCGGCGGGCTGCCGCTCTCCAAGGACTGCTGCGAGTGTTGGGACGGCGAGCGGCTCTTGTCCCGGAACAGGCGGTAGGTGGTGGGGCTGGGGGACACGCGGCTGGACTGGCCGGAGGAGAACTCCTCCTCGCTGGAGGTGAGGTTCTCGTTGGAGCTGCAGTCCGGGGTGTAACCCCCGCCGCTGTCCTCGAAGCTGCGCGAGGAGTAGGACCTGCGCGGCCAGGTGAGGCGCTTCTCCGGCTCCGAGGCGCTCTGGCTGCGCAGCGGCGGGGCCTTGCCGTCGCCCTCGCCCATCAGGCCCCCGACGTAGACGCTCTGGTAGGGCTGGCACTCCAGGGGCGGCCAGGGGGGCCTGCCTGCGCCGTTGGCCTGGATCAGGTTGTCCTTGAGGAAGCGCGGGTTGAGCTCTGCGTCCTCGTAGTCGCCGTCCGGGCCGCAGCCCTCCGAGGCCCGCGCGCGGGGCGGGGGCCGGGGCGCGTCGCCGCCCGCCCCCACGGACTTCTTGCGCTCCAGCTGCATGGCCTGGCTGCCCAGCGCGCTGATGCGCTCCGACACCTCCTTGTCGTTGACCTTCACCAGGCCGCGCTCGTGGTGGAACTCGACGTTGGCGTAGAAGGGCCTCTCGGCGTCGCCCGCCGCCGGCCCCGCGGCCCTGCGCGCCCTCTCGAAGTTGGAGCGCAGCGCCGCCACGCTGGGGGGCGCCACGCGCTCCTCGGGC
>NW_006922331.1:742248-748951 GCF_000298275.1 Orycteropus afer afer
GGCGTCTTAAAGGGACCGCGCCGGGCGCGGGGAGCCCGCCCGCACACACCCAGGCGCGGGGAAGCCCGAGGCCCGAGCGCGGCGAGCCCGGCTGACCCACGCCCAGTCCAGGGCCCACCCCGCTTCAAAGCGCAGCTGGACCGAGGCTCCAGCACGGAGGAGCCCTGGATCCCGGACCCCCACAGCTCGAGAGTGGCTCCCACTTGGGGCCACCAACCCAGAGGGGATCGGGCCGCGCCGTCCCAGCGTGGTGGGCCGGGATGACGGACCAAGTGACCACGCGACCAAGCGGCAGCCCCGGCAGGATTGTCACAGACCCTGCGCCCTTGTTGATCGTAAATAAACATTCCTGGCCCGGGTCGCTCAAGGTCCACACCTCCCTTCCTGCAGTCCCGTGTTTCCTCCCCTCCCCCGCCTCTCCTGAGCGCCATGGAGCAGTTTTGGTTTTGGGGGGAGGGGCTTCTGAGGGGGTTACCAGCCTCCACTGTGGCCCGCGCAGGGCTGAGCGGAAGCCAGGGCAGCCCAGAGCCCGCAGGGAGACGAAGCAGAGCCTTCCGAGAGTCCCATGGAATAACAGGGAAAATTTCCACAGCAGTCTGCTGGGTGGCTGCGAAAGGAATGGGATTAGTAGCCTCTGAACCGGCCTCCCTGCCTGGCTCTGGGTTTCCTAGGCTTGCAACCAGGAATACCTGCCAGGAATGGCAAGTGTCACCTTACCCTCCTCATGTCACATATATACAATATACTTGTAAATTGCTTAGTGATGCCCCTTTGGGTTTCCGAGGTGGTAAATCTTTACGGAAGTAGCTTGCCCAGTCTTCCTTCTGCGGAGTGGCTGGTGGGTTTGAACTGCTGACCTTCTGGTTAGCAGTCAAATGCCTTAGGCACTATGCCACCAGAGCTCTTTGGAATATTTCATAGACAATATGAATACCAGGAGCTCTGGTGGAGTAGTGTTTAAAACACTGGGCTGCTAAATAAAAGGTAAGTGGTACAAATCCACCAGCTACTCTGTAGAAGAAAGAGGAGGCAGCCGACTTCCATAAAGATTGACAGGCTGCAAAACCCTGTGGGGCAGTTCCACTCTGTCCTCTAGGGGGCTGTGAGTGGAATCAACTCCATAGCAGTAGGTTGGACCTGGATACTAAGAGCAACATTGTTTTGTAAGATCCTTCTACATTGAATTGCAACATTATTAGTTACATCATTAGTAACTGAGCAGAAGTCTTTTCTGGTTTTCTTTTCCTTTTAACAATGAAGTCATCTCAAAAAAAAATATCGATATAGGTTCCCAAATACTACTTACGGAAACCAAAAACCAAATTCACTACCATTGAGTTGATACCAACTCATAGAAATCCCCTTTGGGTTTCCAAAGTGGTAGGTAGATCTTTATGGAAGTAGATCGCTCATCTTCCTTCCTCAGAGCAGCTGGTGGATTTGAACCGCCAACCTCCTGGTTAGCAGTCAAGTGCCTTAGGCACCACACCACCATAGATCCTTAATTACAATAGTGTAGCTAAAACACTGGGAAGTATGATGAAATTAGCAACTCTAGAAACATGCCACCAGCAACGAAAAGAACAGTGCATCCTTGTAGCTTGTTGAGACAAAACCGTGTGATTCCAAGCATCATTGTAATCTGGAAACAATGGAGTTCTGACCCCAGCACGTTAGAAGGTTCAAGAAGGAAATTAGCCTGGGGTTTTAGCCTTGTAGGTATATTGAGGCATGTAAGCTAGACTTACAACAACAACAAAAAAAATGGTGTTCTAACTAGCTACAGGGATATTTGTATTCAAAATAATAATAAATTCCTGCTGAAATACTGCAAGAACATTTGATAAACAGTCATTTTGGTGTCACTCCGTCTCGCAGCATCACCTGGTGCCGTCCGCACCCCCTACACCACCCTAGTGGCATGCCAATGCCTCCCAGAGCAGGTGCACCCCCAGGTCCAAGGTCTACCTTGGAACAGAGCCTGTGCTGGGGCTCAGGTCTCCCCACGTCACTCTGGGTGGGCTTAGCAACCTCCCAAGCCCCCATTCCACCCTCATCTGTAAAGTATGTCATCATGTAGCTGAGTGAGGCAAAAATAAAATGTCCCCTATAAATGGCACGGGGGGGTGGCTCTTTGAGTACCTCCTAACTGGTAGCCTGACAGAGTTGCCTGAAAACCCTTGCCCCACCCCTTCTGGGCAAGGTGGTCTCTGCACAGCTGACTGGTGCCCTCTGCAGGCCTCTCCAGCCATCTGCCTCTCCAACCCTCTGGAGAGCCCGTAAAGGTGTGCTGGGCGGGCTGAGTGGGCGTTACCCGTGTTGTTTGGAGTCCAGTCCAATCCACAGGGACCTTACGTGCCATGAGAGCCATCGTGCTGCTGTCAGATGGATCTTGGCTGAAAGCAGACGGTACCAGAAAGATGCGTACCTGTGCTTTATTGACTGTGCAAAGGCATTGGGCGGCGTGGATCACAACAAATTATGGACAACATTGAGAAGAATGGGAATTCCGGAGCACTTAATTGTGCTCATGAGGAACCTGTAAAGCTGTCGTTTGAACAGAACAAGGGGATGTTGAATGATTTTACATCAGGAAGGGTGTGCGTCAGGGTTGTGTCCTTGCACCATACGTATTCAACCTGTATGCTGAGCAGCCGGAATGTGCCTGGAACGTTCTGAAGATGCCGACACCTGCTCTCACGTACATGTAACCAGGCAGGACCAGTCGGTGGAGAAGGACATCGTGTTTGGTGATGTGGACGGTCACCGAAATGAAACAAGACTCGGGAGGATGGACTGACATGGTGGCTGCATCGATGGGCTCAAGCACAGCAAGGACTGTGAGGCCGGCGCGGGGCCCGGCGGGGCCTCGTTCTGTTGGGCGCAGGGTCGCTAAGGGTCAGAACCGACTCAGTGGCACCTAATGACACGAAATATGCTGAACACATAATCTGAAAGGTTGGACTGTATGAAGAGGAACGTGACATCAGGGTTAGGAGGAAACTGACTGACAACCTGCGATATGCAGATGACACGGAGGAGGCAATAAGCCACGTGTGGGCGGGGCCTGACTTCAGAGCCAGGCAGCGCAGGCTGCAATCCCTAGAGTGGACATGGAGCCTGTTCTCATCCTCAGTGCAGTCATCTTTAAAGTGGGCGCAATGAGTCCTGCCACCCCATCCGACGGTGTATCACACCATACTGGCTTATGTGTTCTGTGAGGCTGAAGGCTATGCCACCAATACTTCAAATACCAGCAAGGTCACTCACAGTGGATGGTGTAAGGTTGCAGCGAAGAAGAGAGGAGGCACAAAGAGCAGGATAAAGAAAAGTTTTATTCTGTGCTCCGGCGAGGTTCACGGGTCCCCGAGAGGGACCCAGGCGAGGTTCACGGTCCCCGAGAGGAGGCCAGAGAAGTTGCACCGCCTGGACGGGAGGGAGAGGTGTATATAGTTGCGTTTTCTCCCTCCCCAGTGACCTGAGTGGAAGCAGAAGGATTAGGCGGGAACCAATCAGGTGGAAGCACTCATGAGCATAATGTGGGGAAATAGTTGGGGAGCGGGGAGGCCCTGTGCTGCTTCCAGGAACAAAGGGCTATCCGCATCCGGGTTCGACGTGGGCTTCGGTTAGGTTCTTTCCTGACTGGCCAGTTGGTAAGTTCTTCTTGCATGGTTGGTCAGTGTGTAATTTCATTTTGCTCAATCCTTTACCCACCTGACTTGCCGTGTTTCCCGCCTGACAGATGGGTTTCAACGGAGCTTCCAGACTGAACAGACCAGGAAGAAAGCCCTGGTGATCCACTTTTGCAAACGCCAAGGAAAGCTGTCCGGATCACAGTGGGATGTGCTTGCTTTGGACACGCCACTAGGGGAGACCAATCGATAGAGGAGAACATAGAGTTTGCTGAAGCAGACAGTCAGTCATAGGGGGTGAGGCTGACCCAGGGGCATGGATTGGTGCAGTAGCCACAGCAATGGATTGCAATGTCCTGATGACAGTGAGGATGGCAGGGGACCAGGTGCCATTTTGTTCTGCGATCCATAAGATCACCATGAGTCACTCCCAGCTCAGCGACAGCCAGCTCTCCTGCTCTCTCTAACTTCCTCGTGTGGCTCCTGGAACTTGAAATACAGCGAGTGCGACTGAGGAACTGGAATTTTCACTTCATTTTAAGGAGCTCTGGTAGTGCAGTGCCTAAGGCACTTGACTGATAACCAGAAGGTTGACGGTTCAAGCCCACCAGAAGGAAGATGGGGCAAACTACTTCCGTAAAGATTTACCACCTCAGAAACCCAATGGGGGTCGCTATGGGTCGAAATCTTTCATTAATGTGAATTTAAGTAGCCCTGGTGGCCACTGTTTGGGACAGTGCAGTTAACAGCAGAGTGACCTGCTCAGGTTTGCGGTGTGGACGCTTGGTGGTTGGGGTGGGAGGTAGTTGGAGCTAGGTGGTTACAGGGGGTTATAGGGGGTGATGGGGAGCAGATGGGGATGCAAGCAAGGTGCCAGGAAGGAGGGTCGAATTCCAGGTCCTTTCTGGGAGTAGAAGGAGATCTGGTGGCACAAGGGTTAAAGCACTCGGCTGGTAACCAGCCACTCTGCAGAGGAAGACGAGGTAGGGCTTGGGTAAAGACTGACAGCCTTGGAGACCCTGTGGGCAGTTCCACTCTGTCCTCTAGGGGCGCTGTGGGTCAGAATCGACTCCAGGGCAGTGGGTGTGGTTTGGGCTTTGCTTCCGTGAAGATTGACAGCCTTGGAGACCCTGTGGGCAGTTCCACTCTGTCCTCTAGGGGTGCTGTGGGTCAGAATAGAAACCACGGCAGTGGGTGTGGTTTGGACTTTGCTTCCATGAAGACTGACAGCCTTCGACACTCTGTGGGGCAGTTCCACTCTGTCCTCTAGGGGCGCTGTGGGTCAGAATGGACTCCAGGCAGTGGGTTTGGTTTGGGCTTTGCTTCTGTGAAGATTGACAGCTTTGGAGACCCTGTGGGGCAGTTCCACTCTGTCCTCTAGGGGCGCTGTGGGTCAGAATTGACTAGACTGCAGTTGGTAGTAGATGCAGAGACTTGCAGATGAACTGGATGTAGGCTGAGGCAGGATGAGTCATGGTGGGCAGTGAAGCATGGACTTGAACTGGCAGGTCAGGAGTCCTGCAAGGCTCTCGGTCCCACAGCTCATCCACAGATAAGGGGCAGCCGGCGAGTCTGGGGCACCAAGAAGCGCCAGAGACAGAAATCAGGGCACTGTCAGTGAAGGCCAGGAGGGGACTGGAGGGACAGGCCAGGGGCTGGCCTGCATGGTAAGGAAGGAGGGAGAGGAAGAGACAACGAGTTTAAGAAGGGACCAGCCAGAGGGTGACAGGGTCCAAGAGTCCTGAGGGGCTGGGAAGCCATGAGAAGGGTGGGAACTGCTGAGCCCTGGGGTCGGGGAGAGGCCACAGCAGAGCAGGGGGACTCCGGGGCCTGGCTTTAGAATCCAGGGCTGCGTGGGCCACAGAGAACCCTCCAAGGGGTCAAACAAGACAAGGGACGGTCACCAAGGTCTCAGAGCAGCAGTGACATTTCTCTCCTTCATTGTTCTTTTCTGAATTCTTCATCGTGAAAATTCTCTTTTATCCATGAGAAAACAGTAGATGTTGTATTTGATGTATTTGATTTCTTTACAACTCTTCTGAAGTATAAGTGACGTGTGATAAACTATACACATTTAAAGGGTGCAATTTGATGGGTTTTGGCGGATGTGCGAAATCAGCCCCACGATCAGATAACCAGCATTTCCATCAGATTTAGGTTTGGAATCTCCAAACTACAATGGGGCAGGGAAGTGGGATCATTGGCCAGGTCCCCTCAGTTTCTCACATGTTCTGGGAGATGAGTCTATTTTCAAATTTAAACACAAACACACTCCTCCCTCACTCTTAGCAGCAGCCCCTGTGGGCAGTTAGCCCAGGCTGGGTAGTGCCTAAGCATTTGACTGCTAACCAGAAGGCTGGCAGTTCAAACCCACTAGCCACTCCTCAGAAGGAAAGTTGGGCAATCTACTTCCGTAGAGATACCACCTCAGAAGCGCAAGGAGGGGTCACTGCTGGGGTCGAGGCGGCTCCGATTTGATAGCAGTGAGTTTGTTTTTTGCTTTTTTATGGCTCCAGCAGACCCCTCCCCAAGGCCACAAGCCAGCTCCCACGTGTCTGACCCCACATGTCTCACAGTTGAACTCTGCCCCATGGGTTTTCTTTTTCTTTTAACTTTTTACATGATTTGGATGAAAGTTTACAAAGCAAATTGGTTTTCCTTTCAACTATCCATACACTGGTTTCTGTGTATTTTGCTTTGTGACACTGGTGGCCAATTGACAGGGTTTCTGATGGCTGATTTTTTTTCTCTCAAAGTGGATGGCCAGGCCTTTCTTCTGAGGTGCTTCTGGGTGGCCTAGACCCACCAATCTGACAGCAGCCAAGGCATTATGGTTTGCACCACCACTCAGGGACTTCTCCCAAAGACCCGAAGCTCCCCTTTCTGGGAGGCAAGGCAGGAGACCCAACAGCCCGTCTGCTGAGAGAGCCCAGAACTGTGAAGACCTCAACAGTGAAGAGAGAAAAAAGTCACATGTCCGTCCTGAATATCCTCCTTGGTGAAGTGTCTGTTCATCATGTCTTCTGCCCATTTTTCAATTGGATTGTTAATTCCTTTGGTGTTGAGGCATT
>NW_006922331.1:750986-751871 GCF_000298275.1 Orycteropus afer afer
CCAGGACTGATCTTTAGGTCAATTCTCAGGTCCCAGCACCACCTGGAAATATTCAGGCTTTTGGTCTCATCAGAGTAGCTGACAGTCCACAGCTCTGACCGTCTCTGTACTCACTGTTTTCATTCAGGTTTGAAATGGGTGAGTTTTATGGTGTGAGGATTGTAACTCCATGAAGCTGTTGTATTAACAAAGCCACCCTCCTGGAGATGAGCTCAACCAGCCTTGGGCCCCAGCCTGGCACAGGAGCTGCCCAGCTGCTGACCATGGTGAGAACAAGCATTTTCCTGCATCTCCTCGATCCTTCCACCGCGCAAGCAATCGCCACACTCTGAAGAGGAAGGGGGTCCGCAGGTCGCTGGCCCTGCAGCTATAAGGCAGGCTTGAGACCCAGCCCAGCTCCAGAGCCTGGGTTCTGTGGCTCAGCCTGAAAGCAGGAGGCCCACAGGTGTGGTTCCAAGAAAGGGTTAACTTATCCCCCAAAGATCTGTTCACTCCAGGTAAAACAGCCAGCCATCTGTCCAAGCAGGCACTGTCCTGAGCAGGGTCACTGACTGCAGATGGGCTGGGTGTGCCCTGCACAGGGGCCCACATCCCAAGGCACCACTCCCGGCCTGGACCTAGTAGATAAGCACACGGGGTAACAGCTGTTAGCAAAGGTTGTCTGTTATTGTTTGGCGTCATTATTTATTTGTTTATAATTTTGATTTGACTGAAAGTTCACAGAGGAAATTCACTTTCCATGCAACAGCTCACATACACATCTCATGACATTGACTGCCATTTCCCACAGTGCAACAGCTCCCCTCCCACTTTCTCCCCATAGTTACCTCTTCCCTGTGTCCTTCCCTCCATGCACTCCTGCCCCCTGAGCTGTCTCCCTGTGCA
>NW_006922331.1:753986-754740 GCF_000298275.1 Orycteropus afer afer
CACTCCTGCCCCCTGAGCTGTCTCCCTGTGCATAAGCAGCCCTTCTTTCTCCCATGATTGATCTCTCCAAGGAGTGTATCCACCTGATGTAAATGTTCAGCTCATCTGCCTGTCTTCTGTTTGGCTGGAAGCCACAGGACTGGGTTCAATTCCAGACCTGAAGGGCAGCTAGGGGCCATAGTCTCAGTGGTTCCATCAGGCTCTATCAGACCAGCAAACCTCGTCCCCTTTGTTTTTTTTTTCCAGATGATTTTGAGTTTTGTTCCACACTGTTCTCCCTCTCTAACCAGGATCTCCTACAGAGATCCCCTTCTGCGTGGTTAACAGTGGTAGCCAGGCACCATCTAGTTCTGAAACCGTGTAAAAACTATTTCCCCCACCCTGGCACCCAATGGGAATAGATAAGTAGACTAAATTACCCCAACTATTTCACCCACCCTGGTTAAGACTGATAATTAGATAAGACCCTGGATGGGAATAGATAAGTAAACTAAATTACCCCCAACTATACCCCCCCACACACAGATGAGTATTCGGTTCCTTAAATAACTGAATGGAAAACATCCCTTCCTGCAGATGATAGACTTGCTGAAAGTATTTTAGAAACAACTTGTAAATGAACTCTGACTGGGACATGCAATAGGACAAAAGGAACAAAAGTTCATTGCTGACCCTCTCCCCTCTGCCCAAGCCCCTATCAGCTGATAACAGGAAACTAGTGTGACCCATGCTATTGTCACCCATTTCACGTTCA
>NW_006922331.1:755615-757568 GCF_000298275.1 Orycteropus afer afer
GTACTCTTGGGGGTTCCACCAGTGTCTATCTGACCAGTAGTAGAAGGATGTCTTAATCTTACACAGTCAGCATATGGAATGCCTCCAAGGAGGGGCAGATGAAGACAGCCACCGCTGAGTCCCCGTTTTATTTGAGGACGTCACAAACAACAGAGCCAAACGCCATCAGGCCCGCACCGTCCTGACGCACAGCTGCTGGCGTGTTCCAGTCTGTCCTTGCAGCCGCGGTACCATGCCTTCCGCCGAGGGTCTGCACGCCCTTGATGGCTCTCTGCCTCCCCACCTATGAGGTCCTCCTGCAGCCATCCCGCCTGACACGTCCCAAACCGGGCTTCCTGTGCTGTGACCCGCACAGCTCTCCTTGGCTAGTTTTCAGCAACAGAGTGCCAGTCTTTTCTTCCTCTCCTGTCTCAGTCTGAGGTGCCTGGCCCTGGCTGTGGGCTCCACTTGGGACTTGTTTCCACTCACACAGCCATCACTTGGGGCAAGAGGCAGGGAAAGACGCTGCAGGGGAGCAGTGACCCCCTCATCACACAGCAAGAAGTAGGGGCCCGGACCAGAGCCCCACCTGCTGAGTACCCTGTCTGTGCTGATAAGCGCTGGGCCATCCAGGCGGCCCATTGGACGAAGGCTGTGAAGACAACACGACTTGGTGACGGGCAGACCTCCAGGACGGCCTCCAGAGCTTGTCCTGTGCATACCCCTCCCCCACCCCCTGTAGAGGAAGGTGCCCATGAAGCGGGCACGGCCACGGGACCCATGACTCCATCTGTCATTGTGGAGCTGAGACCAGAGTCCTAATAGCCTCCAGGGAAATCTTTAACCAGAAGCCTTTAGTATGGAGATTAACACGTCCCATGCCTCAGAGCTTTTTATCAGAGATCTGCCTGGCCCCAAAAAGTCTCTCGCCCACCTTTGAAGGCTCTGACAGCTCTCACCTCCCCCGGATTTCGCACATATCAAAGAGATCTGCCCGGCCCCAAGAAGTCTCTCGCTCACCTTTGAAGCCGGGGGATTCCAACCCTCCCTCCAACACCCAAACCCCTGCCCTAAAACCCAATTATCTACTCCACCCTATATTTTTTTCTATAAAATTGTGATAGTAAAAGAGCACAAGGTTTTTTGCTCAAACCACTGAATTGGTGAGAGCAGGGACCCTAACTTGAGCTAGTAAATAAACTCTCCTTCTTGCACTTGCATTGTCATGTGTTGGCAAATTCCTTGCGCCGAACAACTCCTTCATAACCTGGGCCCAACATCATCAGGGAGCTGCAGGCAAGAGCAGAAAGTGGCTCTGGGGGAAGCTGTGGGGGATAGTGCCTGCCGGCCCATCCCAGCGACCCAGGTCCTCCCTGGGTGATGGGTGGGCCTTTGCCTCCAGGCCTGGGCTGGGCCTCAAGGCCCTCCTTCCAGTAACACCAGCCCCACATCTCCTGAGTCAATTAGTGATGCAGTCCCTGCTGCTGCAGGGCTCCTGGCTGCATTGTCCAGGCTGCCTGGCGAACCAGGGGGCAGGGACCAGAGGCACTTGCTCCTAACCGTTTGATTGGCCAGATGGCCCACCCTGTGGCTTCAATGGCCTGAGGCTGGGAGGAGCCTCAATGAGGGGTGCCATCTAACAACGGATGATGGATGGGAGCTCTGAGTGGTGCACAGTGGACACACTCAGCTGCTAAATGGAGGCTGGTTGCTTGAATGCATTCAGAGGCACCTAGGAGTAAAGGCCTGGCAATCCACTTTTGAAAAATCACCCACTGAAAACCGTACGGAGCCCGGACACCCACCGGAGCCGCGGTCAGGAGATCACATATCAGGGAGATACACTCCTTGGAGCGATCAGTCATGGGAGAACAGAAGGCCAGTATCTGCACAGGGAGACAGCTCAGGGGGCGGGAGTGCATGGGAGGGAAGGACGCAGGAAGCAGGTAACTACAGGGAGGAAGTGGGAAGAGA
>NW_006922331.1:757953-759144 GCF_000298275.1 Orycteropus afer afer
CCTTAGAATATGGTGCTGGTGAAGAATACTGAATGAAGATCCCACGGACTGCCAGAAGAACGAACAAACCTGTCCTGGAAGAAGTGCAACAGGAATGCTCCCGGGAAGTGAAAATGGCCAGACTTCGTCTCACCTACTTGGAAGGAAGATTGGGCGATATACTTCCGTAGTGATATCATCCCGGAAACCCAAGGAGGGGTCGCTATGAGTCGGATCTGACTCAACGGTACATAACAACAAGAACAACTTCAGCTATATTGTCAGAAGGGACCATTCCCTGGAGAAGGACATAATGCCTGGTAAAGTGGAGGGTCAGAGAAAAAGGAGAAGGCCCTCAATGAGATGGACTGACACAGTGGCTGCAACGATGGGCTCAGGTGCATTAAGAATTGTGTGGCTGGCACAGGACCGGGCGGTGTTTCATTCTGCTGTACACGGGGTCACTGTGAGTTAGGGCCGACTCCATGGGACCCAACACCACGGAGCACAGTTCTGCTTGGAAACACATGGGGGCGCCATGGGGCAGAACTGACGCCACAGCAACAGGCCCAGGGCTGGTGCTGCTCTGCCCCCCAGACCACCCACCGCTGTCTATCTCAGAACATTACGCTCACCTTGGGGCAGTGCCTGGAGGCCTTAGGTCTGGTCCTGGTCCTGCTCAGTGACCTCAGGCAGATATATCACCGTTTCTAGGCCCCCTGCCCTGAGGCAGCCAGGCTCCAAGACCACAAGATAGTGTGGTCAGCGGCAGACAAGCTGGCTGTCCCTGGCCCACTGAGCCTCTGCGGCCTGTTCTGTGAAGGGGGGCACAGATAGGAATGGCAGCTGGGGCTGCAGCAGGGGCACGTCTGCGTGGGCTTTGTCATGGACTCGTGCTTCCCACTCAGTGAGACCTTGCTGCCTGCAGCCGTCCTGGTCTCCGGTAACATGCGCCTCCACCTGGGCACTCCACCCCTCGGCTCCCCTTGCCCGTCCGAGCCTTGCCACCCTGGGCTGTGGTCATTTCTTTTCTGGGCGATTCTCCCCACCAAACCGGCATCGTTTCAGGTGCACAGCTCACACCAAGTTTTATGCTGTGTCTCACCTGGTACAAAGCTTATTATGCTCTTAAATGTAGCAAGAACTTTCAGTTCAACCTACAGCTAACATCAAAACCAAAAACCTCACCCACTGCTGTGGAGACCATTCTGA
>NW_006922331.1:759834-761120 GCF_000298275.1 Orycteropus afer afer
AGCACCAAGAAAAGAAAAAAAAAAAAAAACCAAACTCACTGCTGTTGAGTTGACTCCTAGCGCCCCCTTCTTGGGTTTCTGAGGTGGCAGTATCTCTATGGAAGTAAGATTGCCCAGTCTTCCTTCCAAGGAGTGGGTTTGAACCACCAGCCCTCTGGTTAGCAGTCAAATGCCTTAGGCACTACACCACCAGAACTCCTTAAGTGAAATAAGCCAGCCGCAAAGGGACCAATACTGTGTGATCTCACATTGATGAAATAAACAAATACAGAGACACCAAAGATGATTGGTGGGTGGGGGTGGGTGGGGGAGGGGAAGTTCCTACTTAAGGGGCACTGAGTTTTTGTTCAGGGGGAGAGAGCCATTTGGAAAAGGAGGGTGAGAAGGGTTAGGAAACCTGAAGAATATAATCAATGCTTCTGGAATGTATGGGTAGATTTTGTTATGTGTATTTCCATCACAATTGAAACAACAAAGACAAAAACTGTTAGCTGAAGAGTTAAGACACAGCCCTGATTCATGCTCCACCCGGCAGATGTTGGGGCTGGTTTGCGCAGTTCTGGGGCTGCCCCAGGGGCAGGAACACCAGCCCCCACGTGGTGAGAAGGAGGGTCCCCAGGGCTTGCTGGGCAGGCCCCAGACGGGGGAGGGGTGTGACGGGGCAGGTGAAGGGGCAGGTCCGCTGAGCGGGGCTGGTGGCAGCCTGGGGCAGGTGCACTACAGCTGCCCCGGTATGCATGGACATGGGCTGGACAGGTGGCGGGTGGCCCTGGACTAGGGGAGCGCCCCAAGGAGAGGGTGGGGGCCAGGAGGATCCGGGCTGCAAAAGGATGTGGCTGGGAGTAGCACACTTCCCATCTGCCATCAGCTTCCCTTGGGGACACCCCGGCCATATGGGAGGTGACATTTGAGGCTGCAGGAGATGGCAGAAGCATTCGAGCCCTGCTGGGCACAGCTGCTGGGCTGTCTCTCCTCAGACCCAGCCAAAGCCGAGGGCCCACCTGTCTCCTTGAGCTGTATTCGTCTTCTGAAAGTGCCCCCCAACACACACGCTGCTCCTTGTCCCTCCACATCCTGGGCCACCACCTGGACATATCCCTGCTGCAGACCCATGGGCCTGGGATGTCTACCTCCCAGCTCACCTGTGGATTCCAACTCACAGCGCCCCTAGAGGACAGAGTGGAACTGCACCTGGAGGGTCTCCAAGGCTGTCAGTCTTCACAGAAGCAAAGCCCAAACCACACCCACTGCCTGGAGTCCATTCTGACCCACAGCGCCCCTAGAGG
>NW_006922331.1:761220-769267 GCF_000298275.1 Orycteropus afer afer
CTTCACAGAAGCAAAGCCCAAACCACACCCACTGCCTGGAGTCCATTCTGACCCACAGCGCCCCTAGAGGACAGAGTGGAACTGCCCCACAGGGTCTCCCAGGCTGTCAATCTTCAGAGAAGCAAAGCCCAAACCACACCCACTGCCTGGAGTCCATTCTGACCCACAGCGCTCCTAGAGGACAGAGTGGAACTGCCCCACAGGGTCTCCAAGGCTGTCAATCTTTAGGGACACTCACTGCTTCATCTTTCTCCCGAGGAATGTCTGGGCACTGTAAGGTTCAATACTGAAGCTGCCTGCCAGTCCCAGCCTGGTCCCCATGTCTCAGGGGTGGACGCTCATGTGGCCTCATTCACCCAGTCATGGGGTTGCTGCTGGCCTCCTTCAAGTGGGCTGTAGGGATGGGTGCGTGGGAGGAAGCAGAAGGCCTGGTTGGAGAGAGCAGCCCAAGGAATGGCTATTGAGTGAAGAAGTGCATTTGTCTGATGTTCTGTCCACCTCGGAAGAAGGAACTGAAGTGGTCAACGGTTTCATTCTTCTCGGATCCACCATTAACGTCTATGCAACCAGTCCAGAAACAGACAACAAATTGCATTGGGCAAATCTGCAAAGATTTCCTCAAATTGTCAAAGAGCAGAGATGCCACTTTGAGGACTAAGGTGCGCCTGACCCAAGCCACGGTCTTTTCAATCGTCTCCTCTGCCTGAGAAAGCTGGTCAGTGAAAAAGGAAGGCTGAAGAATGCATGGGGGGAAGTGTGGTGTTGGCAAAGAATATTGAATAGACTGTGGGCTGCCCGAAGAACGGACCAATCGGTCTCAGAAGGGATGAACCGGATGCTGCTTAGACGAGAGGAGGGGAGACGTGGGCTTGCTCCCTTCGGACGTGTCATTGGGAAAGAGTAATGGCTACAGATGGACGTGAAGGTCGGGAAAGTGGAGGGGCAGCGAAAACGGATGGATGGACACACAGCCAGACAACGGGCTCAAATGTACCGTTATGGAGATGGCATAGGCCTGGGCAACATTGTACATCATCGTTGTTCTGTTGTACATGTCACCATGAATCGCGGCTGGCTCAATGGCACTTAACAAGTAACACGTGTCCACTGCTACAGTCCAGTTACCCAGACCTCTGGTCTCCTGGCTTAGGGTGTCGCGAGGCCCTGGGAGCATGAGGCCCGTCCGGGAGTGATCGCTGTCCTGCCCCTACTAGAGGGAGGCTGCAACTCAAGCGAGTGGGCCCCAGCCACTTCCTTCTTCCAGCACAAATCCACGGTGTGAGACAGAGAGGCTGGAGCGAGTGCCACCCTGAGCTTCCCTCCTGTCCTCGTCACCGTGGGGCCTTCATCCCTCAGGCTGCAGGGCTGGGGGACAGGATGGGGGGATTCATTAGGTGGTCTCCTGCCTCTGCTGGGGGTGGCTGGGAGGCTCTTTCACGAGTCATGAACCCCTTTCGGGGTCATGGCCCTGGGCTGCTGGTGGTGCCAGGATGCAAGACAGGAGGGGTGTCGATAGGTGGGGCCACAGCCAAGGAGTGGGACCCCCAGTGGAAGCAGACCCCTCGCTGGGGTGAGGGCAGAGAAGGAGGGTGACCAGGGTCCCTCACGGTACCACACTGAGCCTTGGCTTATCTGTCTGGGGGGACAAGGTGGTTTTGACCTCCACCCCACAGGGTCACGGTGACTGGATGCGGCTCCCTGGGATGGAAAAGGCAGGGCTAAGCTTGTGAGGCCCTCCTGCATCGACTGTCACTCCGGGGGTGGAGGTGGGACGACGGGAAGGACAGATCATCCAGTGTGTCCCTCTGTGGCCAGCCTCATGAGCCCTCCGTCTTGGCCAAATACTGACACCCAAGTGGCCACTCCTGGGTTGGCCAAGGCAGTGGGAAGCGATGGCCCAGTGACCAGGGCAACAAGGTAAGTTTAACGCAGGACCACGTGCTGAGGTGTGGGCACACGCAGGGTACCACAGGGCCTGGGCTGGGCCAGCAGAACGTGCTCGGTCACCCCTACCCCACACGGGGGCCTGTGGATGGGGGAGCCGTAGGGTGTGGGCACCTGCACAGCCGGTTATTGCAGGCAACCTTGAGCTGACAGTGGGCCCCACTCCGCTGGCCTGCACCCGGGCTCGGGGACGAACCACAGACCCAACACGTTGAGGAGGCAGCTGCTCCATCGCTGGTGGCTCTTGCACCCACTGAGGGGCCCTCAGTAGTCTGCGAAGAGTACCCACTGCTGGCAAGCTTGGGCCGCACGGGGCCACAGGTAACGTGTATGGCAGTACACATGGGAACACAGCCCACGGGGGCCGTGACAGGCGTGAGCAGTGCCTGCCACTCCCTTCACCCACGGCAGGCTTCCGAGGTGTAATCTACACACCTGTCCTGCTTGACTTGTTTACAAGCTAGACTGTTTTTTAAATTGTGATTTTGGTGAAAGGTGACAGAGCAAATTCACTTCATACACATTTTGTCTCATGTTACACTGCAATCCCCACAGTGTAACAGCTCCGTTCCTGCTTCCCTGTGGTTACCTCTTCCCTGTGTCCTCCTTTCCTATGTGTTCCCACCCTCGAGCTGTCTCCCTGTGCAAACACTGCCCTTCTGTTCTCCCATGATTGCTCCAAGGAGTGCATCTACCTGATGTAAGTGTTCACCCCATAGGCCTGTCTGTTGTTTGGCTGGAAGCCACAGGAGTGAGTTCAGTTCCAGACCTGAAGGGTGACTAGGGGCCATAGTCTTGGTCTCACCAGGCGCTACCAGACCAGCAGACCCAGTTTTTTTTTTTTTTTTTTTTAATGATTCTGAGTTTTGTTCCACATTGTTCTGCCACTCTATGCAGGATCTCCTGCATGTATCCCTTCCGAGTGGTTGACTGTGGGAGCTGGGCACCATCTAGTTCTTCTGGTCTCACAGTCACACAGGCTGAGGTCTGCATGGTGGACCAGTCCCTTGGCCTCACTGTTCCCCCGCGTCTCTGGCTCTCCCCACTCCCCTTGCTCTGGATGAGGAGAGCCCCCTGTTGCACCCAGGTGGCCCCCCAAGGCCTCCAGCAGCTGAGTTTTCTGCAGTCGGCTTTCAGGCCCTTCTTCCGAGGTGCTCTGGCTGGAATCGAACCTCGGACCGTTGGGTTAGCAGCCAAGTGTATTATTCATTGGCACCACCCATGGACTCAAAAGTCAACTATGACTATGAAAATATGAGAACTATGAAAATTCTGAAGACAGAGCTAAAAGTACAGTGCAGGGGGAGGGGACACCTGGCCTGTGGCCACTGTGGGGGAGGGGACACCTGGCCTGTGGCCACTGTCCAGCTACTCAGCGCGCCAGGAGAACACAGGCCCAGCCGGCCGTCCACAGAACCCTCACCGTCTACAACAGGGGACGGGGACACCTGACGGGCCCCGCCTATGGACAGAGGGCAGGGTGAGCTGGCAGTTAACAGCACTGAGGGGTGGGCTCATGTGACGGGCCAGGAGCACAGGGCTGAGAGCCCCTCCTCATCCTGGGGAGTGCACAGGAGGAGGTGGATTGGGGGGTCCTGGGAGACGGCCTCCAACCAGCGCGCCCCTGCTTCCCGGCCCCTGGCTGTGCAGGACTGGGTCCTTCAGGCCATGTCTCAGGACGACTGGGAGAGAGGGGTGGGGAAGACGGGACAGCAGCCCTGGGCCAGGTCCCACGTCATATGGCAGTCAGGGTCCCAGCTGCAGAGGCTAAGGGGGAGTGTTGCCCTCTGGCCAAAGTGTGGTCAGCGGTGGGGGAAACACAGGTGGGGTCGGGAGCCCGGCCAGTCCACGGCCCACCGCCTACTTGGAGGGGTATGCTCATCCACGGCCGCCCAATGAGTCAGTCTTAGGCAGGGCTGGGGCTCAGGGACCCCAAGACCCGAAGCTCCAAGGCACCGACTGAAAGCCTATCTGACGACAGGACCCCAGAGACAGGGTGCAGGGGGGGCAGCCGGCGTGGGCCTTCCCTCGACGTCAACAGCACTACGTCCTGGGTCTTGGGGATGTGCTAAGTGGGTCTGGACACAACCCTGGGACTACCTGGGGAGGGTGTCGGGATCCGTGGGCCACGTCCGTGTGAGCCAGGGATGTGGGGTGGGGCCGAGGCCTCTCAGGATGGGAGGGTCCATCTGATGACAGCCTTCAGGTGCCCCCGCCGTGCCCCACGGGCTGCGCAGTGAGGCCCTCAAGAGCCGGGGGATCCTCCTAGCCACACAGAGGTGGTGGCTCCGGCTCTGCAATGGGCGATGGGGAGGCTGGGGTGAGCCTTCTGTCCTGGGCGGCAGCCGTGTGCAGGTATGTTGCCCTCCGTCCCTGACAGCAGGCGGCAGCCACGTACGGGCTCCACGGTACCCTCCGTGGCGTGACGGCAGCCACGTGCGGGCTCCACGGTACCCTCCGTGGCGTGACGGCAGCCATGTGCGGGCTCCACGGTACCCTCCGTGGCGTGACGGCAACCATGTGCGGGCTCCACGGTACCCTCCGTGGCGTGACGGCAGCCATGTGCGGGCTCCACGGTACCCTCCGTGGCGTGACGGCAGCCATGTGCGGGCTCCGTGCGGCTCTCTGAGAAGCACACGCGTGTGGGCTCTGCATCTTCCTTCGGCTCTGGCAGCAGCCGTGTGCGGACTGCACGTGGCCTCTCCACAGTCAAGGGCGCTCTGCTTCCGTGGGCGGGGTGGAGGCGCCCCACGCACAGTCCGCTAACAGCAGCCCAGGCTGGAAGGCTTCTCGCTCTCCTGGGCCTCAGGCAGGCTCCCCTCCATCCCTGCAACAGGGGAGAACCGCGTGGTGTTGGACAAGCGTCCTGCAGCCGACACTGGGTGGGACCCCGGTGCTCGCCGGGGCTCCTCAGCTCCTAGGTCCACCGTCCTAGGCCTTGCTGAGCCGGGCACAGGTCGAGAGCCTGGGGGCCTCCAGGCAAGACACAGAGGGCAGAGGCAAGGGGGGAGGGTAGGAAGGCCGCTGGAGGACGGGGACACCCTGGGGAGGTGTGCTGGTGGCCGTGGGGGTTCGGAGAAGGCTGGGTGCCGGCAGGGCGTGGGGTGCTGGCTGGTACGCACGGATGAGGCCTGCGTCGCCGACCTGGAACCGGGCGCTGCCCCTCCTCTCCAGCTCCTGCAGGACCGACTGCTCAAAGGCCAGCGCGGCCACACGGCTGAAGAGTGCCTTCACGTTCTCCCCTGCAGGCAGAACGGTGACTCATCTCTACCCTTGCCACTGCTGCAGGTGCCGGGCACCCTGACAGCAACAGAGCCCACACCAGGGCACAGCCGCGCCTAGCAGCACCCCACATCGCAGCGCTGACTGGGGAGCAGAAGGGGTGGGTCCACGTCCCAGAAGCCCACTGCCTCTGCGGCCCTTGGCCCTGACCCCACTCTGCTTCCTCAGGGCTCCCAGCCTTGGGCGCCCACATGGAGACAAACCCCTCCAACTATCAGACCAAGCACTGCTGTGAGTCCAGCCCAGGGACACGCGAGATCAAGACAGACACCTGCTGGTTTGCTTGGTCCTCTCTAGCACCTGCCCAAGGCTAACATGCTGGGACTACCACACAGAACCCCTGTGCACCCTACTCTGGGGTGGCCAGGATTGCAGGCTCCGTCATAGCCAACAGGAACCTCCCACAGCCTGAGACAACAAACTCAACTGCCATAAACACTACCCAAAAACACTGTTCCAAATCCTGTGGTGGTGAGCAGCGACAGGGGTCTAAAAAGCTCGCAAGTGGCCATCTAGATGCAACAATGGGTCTCTCCTCATCCAGAGCAAAGAAGAATGGCAACAATGAGTCCAAGGGACTCATACACCATGCGAACCTCAGCCCATATGACCATGAGAACGTCAGAACTAGATGGTGCCCGGCTACCACTGTCAACTACCTAGAGGGGGATTTATATAGGACACCCTGGGCAGAGTGGGAGAACAATGTGGAACAAAACTCAAAATCATAAAAAAGACCAGGTTTGCTGGTCTGATAGAGCCTGGTGACACCCCCAAGACTCTGGCCGCTAGTTACCCTTCAGGCCTGGAATTGAACTCACTCCTGTGGCTTCCAGCCAAACAATAGACAGGCACATGGGGTGAACATTTACATCAGGTAGATACACTCCTTGGAGCGATCAATCATGGGAGAACAGAAGGGCAGTGTATGCACAGGGAGACAGCTCAGGGGACAGGAGTACATGGGAGAGAAGGACACAGGGAAGAGGTAACCACAGGGAGGAAGTGGGAAGAGAGCTGTTACATGGTGGGGAATGGCAGTAATGTCATGAGACAAAAGTTGTATGAACTGCTGTGTGGAAAATGAATTTGCTCTGTCAACTTTCACTCAAATCACAATTTATAAAAAGAAAAAAGAACCTCCCTAAGGCTGTAAGGGCCCCTGCGTCCATGACGGTGCTCCTGGTCAGCCCTGACCACTTACCTGTCTTAGCTGACACTGCCCAGTACTCGGCCTGCATCTCGTTGGCCAGGCACACGGCCTCCCTTTCAGTTAGTGCACATGCTGCGCCTGACTGGGAGAAACAGCCAGAATCGGCCTGTGACCAGTGCTCCCGGCCCTCCTGCAGAGAGACCCTGGGACGCGCAGCCCCGAACCTCTCAAGGCCTCCTGGCCCCACCCCAGGCAGGCCCAGTGCCGCCGGCCCAGCGTGCATCCGGGCCTGCAGAGGGGTGGGGCGGGGAAGGCACTCCCGGAGGCCGGCCCGGGCCCAGCACCATGCTGCTCACCAGAAGGTCCTTCTTGGTCCCCACTAGGAAAACGGCACTGGAGCCCGGCTTGTTCTCTTGTAGCACATCCTCCAGCCACTGCCTGGCCACAGAGAGGGAAAGCTGAGGGCCACCACCAGCCAGGGGCCTGAGGCCGGCCAAGGCTAGGGATGCAGACTTGGGTCTTGCCCAGGGCTCCAGGCGGGGAGGGTGCTGCTAAGCAGATAGTCTGACAGCCTCAGGGCCCGGGCTGGACTGGCAAGAGCAGTGGTCAGAGAGGGGAGACCATGGAGTCCTGCCCCAGTGCTGCCCTTACCCCGCACAACCCTGGGTGAGAGGTAGGCCTGTCAACCATCAAACAAACTGTCACCCAGCCTCCCTTGTAGGACCTGGATATGAACACCCAGCCGTGATGTATCCTGGGTGGTACAGGGGTTCAAGTCCACCCCAAAGGTGCCTCAGAAGAAAGATGTGGCAACCTACTTCCTCAAAACCAGCCACTGAAAGTCCCCGGGAGCCCAGTTCTACCCTGACCCTCGCAGGGTTGCCAGGAGTCAAAGGTGAGCTGATGACAACTGGTTTACAGGGACTTTGGTCCCGCTGACTGGGCCATCCAGGATGGTCTCTTGGGACTGGTCACACTGCCAAGGCAGCGAGTGCCAGGCCATGTTCCTGCAGATGGTCAAGTGGTGACAAAGGTAGACCCCTTGTTCAAAACGCCGCATTTCAAGACCACAGAGCGTCTCGCCAAGCGTGGGCGTGTGACCGAGCCGGCTGTGCATCACGAACGGCCCTGCCCTCTGGGACAGAGGGTCTGTGCGGCTCTTAGGAGACAAGGAGGCAGCAGGCAGTGTGTGCAGGTCTCACGCTGCTGCCAGGGGTGGGGGTCAGCCAACACTGGTGGCTGGGGCCTGGAGGGTGCCCGCGGGGGTGGCCAAGCTGGACTTGCCTGGTGTGCTCAAGGGTCTGCAGGTCAGACAGGTCGAAGGCGGTGATGATGGCTGGAGGCAGGGGAAACCAAGAGCTCGTCAGTGACAAGGGAGCCTGCTGGCGCACCCCCGTGACCCACACCGGCGTCGGTGCATGTGGAATCCAGAGGGTAGGATGAGTGGGTAGGAAGCGCAGGGCTGTGGGACTGCCCGTGTGAAGTGGGTGGATGGCAGGTACCCTGGCACTCGGGCTGCTGGAAGGACTGACCCAGGGCAGGTACTTAGCACTGGGCATCCAGGCCTGAGGGAGCCTGCTACCCTCCACGGCAGCAGCTGTTGCTATGGAAACAGCTCTGGGCAGGCAGGAGGGCAGGGGTGAGAGATGCCCCCAGCTCCTCTGTCAT
>NW_006922331.1:770117-771047 GCF_000298275.1 Orycteropus afer afer
CTTGAAGGCCTCCCCCTCTTTTGTTGACCCTCCACCCTACCAAGCATGACATCCTTCTCCAGGGAATGGTCCCTTCTGACAACATGACCAAAGGAGGTGAGACGAAGTCTGGCCATTCTTGCTTCCAAGAAGCATTCCAGCTGCATTTCTTCCAGAACAGATCTGTTAGTCTTTTTATCAGTCCGTGGTACTTTCAGCATTCTTCGCCAGCACCACAAGTCAAAGGCATCCACTCTTCTTCGGTCTTCCTTATTCATTGTCCAGCTCTCACATGCATACGAGGCGACTGAAAATACCATGGCTTGGCTTAGGTGCACCTTAGTCTTCAGGGAGACATCTTTGCCCTTCAGCACTTGAAAGACATCTTTTGCAGCAGATTTACCGAATGCAACTCATCGTCTGATGTCTTGACTGCTGCTTCCATTGGTGCCGATTGTAGAACCAAGTAATATGAAGCCTCCCGTCTAAGCTGTGTGCTGGGGCCCCAGCCTGCTGCCTGCAGAGACACGACAAGCCTCCCCCACGTCCTCCTGGACCTGACTCGGCTCTCCCTGTCTGGGGCCTCGGGGCACTGCCCTTCTGTCTCTCTGAGTTAAAGACTTAAAGCGGGGTCCCCTACTAGCCCCTCCAGCTTTGCCTGCCAGAGGGCACCTCCTCCAACCAGGACCGGCTGTGTGCTGGCTTCGGGGCTCACAGAGGATGGGCACTGGCCCAGTGCAGCCAATATCTGGAGGCCTGCCATGCCCATCACTTACCCTGGGCTCCCCGGTAGTAGGCAGACGCAATACACTTGAACTTCTCTTGCCCGGCCGTGTCCCAGCTGTGAGGTGGAGAGAAGGAGGGGGACACAGAGCGGTAGTGAGACACATCGCAGTGGTCCGAGCCACTGGGGCAGGGGGACATGTGGGCAGACCTGCAGAGGGCCCATGC